>NW_026876209.1:0-196498 GCF_032173495.1 Musca vetustissima
GTGACACTAACAATAGTCCAGTATCAATGTTATTTTTAACTGATCTGGGTGTTGTAAAATTCGTGATTTTAGATATGACCTCTGGAGCGAGTTCGTCAAGTGCAGATTTTATATATTCGATTTCAATACCATGGTACAATCCTCTCAGTACAAATGATGTTTGTTTTAATTCCTTAGGCGTAAAGGAATATGCTTGAACAGATTTTTTGCGCAGAGTTTCCAGCATTGCCGAGTGTGCATTTGAATCAACTAAATACAACTTGTATTTGTTAAGCCCGGTATTTTTGATTTTATAAATAATTTTAGGATACTTCTCTTCTAATTGTTCAACTAGGCATTTAACGTTGATGTTGTATAAAAATATTGGTGGATAAAAAGTTTTGTTGGGTTGTTGACTATCTGAGGTAATTGTTGGTACACCATCCTGCATCTGTGCAGAATTATACATCTGTGGGGTGCTTTCTATTTCTAGATCTGCAAACATTGCAAATCTGTTTTGGTTGTTTGGATCATATTGAAGACTAGATATATCCACCTCTGTTGGAGGCTCTCCATTTTCTAGACGTTGACGTTTGTTATTGTTTGTGCCATTATTAATAACAGCCGGCGAGTGAATAGGTGGGAAAGAGTTTCCCAACTCCATTGATGATATTATTTGGGTTGCAGGTATCATCAGAACTATGGCTTCTGATAGAATACCCGCTAAAACTTTTAAATTTGTAAGTTTTCCAAAATTCTGGGGGAAAAAGAACTGATAAAAAATTCGCGACTGAACAGTTAGGGATCTATAGACCGACCATCCTTCACTTTATAACTGAGAGAAACTTTACTTTATAACTGAGACGATCGTTCTATGCGAGGTTTTACATTTATCGGGATCGGGATTGGTGTTTAGAGTTTCTCTCCCTCTCAGTGGTAAATTGTGAATTGTGTTGGAAAACATTACCACAGGTAGGAACAAAAAAGTACGAAAAGGTACCTAAAATTCTACTTCAAATGATAATAAATCATAATTATCGAGATATATTGGCCAATATTTATACCAGTTATATGCATAAATAATATATGTTATAATTTAAGCGTAAATGTATTCACGAATAATAAAAAATCTAATTTTTGTTTAGGTACGTTTATGTCAATTCGTACCTTTTGTGAACAAAAAGTACGCTTGTTACAAAATTAAAAATAAAGCAACTCTAATTATTCTCTCAAGAGAGAGAAACTCTCAACACCAATCCCGATAAATGTAAAACCCCGCTATGTTGCAACCTCCTTTATCTATTTCTTACATATTCCAGATAATTTTATTTCTAGATAATTCTAATTCTAGATTAATCTAATAAGTAATCAATATTTATTTCTCTTCAAGGTAACCATAAATTACATCTACATCACATTGTAAATGATCAATATAGGGATCTCTAATTAAGATAAAATATATGTGTTGCCACTTACATAATTCACAATAATATGGGATTTTTTCAATTAATTAAACAAATATATTTTGCAAAGCTGAACACTGCTCTCAAGATTTAACCATGGTTGTGAGCATGGTATTATTATTACAAGGTAGGGCACAGCTACCAACTGATTACAATTTTTTCTCAAGGTGGCTTGTTCAATCAAATCAAAATACATATTTTGTGTATGTGTGTGTATTGTGTTGAATACAATGTCAAATAAATTGAAATATATTCAATTTTAATTGAAATGAAAATAAAGTTTTTAACACGTTCGTCTGGAAGTAATTACTTTGTTATGGATGAAACAAACAATTTTATGTTATTCCCTACTGGATTTTGGGAAGAAATCATAACATTTCATTCATTTTTCGCGTTTTTAGTTTTGTGTTGAAAAAATTTCAAATAAACACAAACACTTCTTTCGTATATTTATTTTGTTTTTGGCAGAAGAGGTCACACGTGCATCTTATATTGATAACTTTTAGATGCAGGAAACTTCAAAATATTTATAAATATAAATTATTTAGCAATTTTTGCCACGGAACATATGATTTCGAAGGAAGATATTCTCATTTAAATTTTTAAAGCTGAATACTGTCAGCGGCAAAATTTATGAAAAAATTGGAAACATATGACTGCATGAGACTACCTTGTATAATTATGCCATGATACATATTGAAATATATTCAAATTTAAACACAACCACTTTTTGGGTATATTTATTTTATATTTTGGCAAAATATGTATTTTGATTTGATGGAACAAGCCACCTTGAGACAAATTGTAATCAGTTGGTAGCTGTGCCCTACCTTGTAATAATTATACCATGAATACAATCAAATGTTTGCGTATAAAAATAAATGTATGAGTATTTATAATATCTTGTCAAATTTTATTTTGTAAAAATACGAATGAAAAAAATAATCAATATATATATATATATTTCAAACATATATATATATATTTCATATATATAAACATATATATATATATATATATATATATATTTCAAACATATATATATATATATATATATATATATTGTGTGGTGTGAATTTCTTAATAAAATAAAAATGTTTGATATATATATATATATATATATATTTCAAACATATATATATATATATATATATTTCAAATAATTAATTCGTGTCTTTACAGTCGATTCGAAAGCTATGAAGCAAGGTGTATTTAATAAGTTGTAAGTGACAATCATATGGTTTCAAACTTTTTTCTTTATTGTTTGTAAAGCAAATTGTCAAAAACATTTTGAATATTACATTTCGGTGGCTTTTTTAATTATAAAAATTAAAGAAAACTACATTCATAGAGGTGGATGGAAAGGAAACCTAGGCTCAGTTATAACCCCGTTCGCCGATTGGTATCTTTATGTTATGTGTGGTGAATTTTTTATAATAAACGTAATTCTATGAGGTACAAAAAGTCACCAAATTTTTAAAAAAAGTGTCATTAAATGCACAGTTGCTTTTGTACTTGAAATTGGAAGCGGTCAAAATGACCGCCTTCGGCGTTCTAGTGTTTAGATGGCAAGATTTGAAGCCACTCCATAGAAAAAATAGATTGCAATCCACAATATAAACAACATCACAAGGAGCCATGGGATACATGTGGGAAACTTAAAATTAATCCCGACCAGCCCCTGTATTCTGTAACTTTTTAACAACATTCGATATTGTCTATTTTACAACAATTTCATTTGTTTATTTTATTGTTTTTACAATAACAAAAGAAACTTTTAACAAAAGAAATTTTGTTAAAAGTTACAGAATAGGCCTACAGGTCTTAAACTTTTTTCACTGACCTAAAACCGCCAATAACCCAAGAATACACAAATTCATTAATTGTTCCTCAAAGAATAGTTCTTGACAAAAATAAATTCATAATTGTTTTTGCTTATTTTTGTCAAAAACTTATTGTCAGCATGACAATTTAATTTCTATAACATTGTTGTTTTTGTCTCGATTATCTGTCAATTTTTTCCATATAATATTTCAAATGGTTGGCAACACTGCACATCGAATTCAAGTAAAAATTACCCACTTTGACAGTTAATGAAGACATCAGCTGCGCTAAATAGAGAACCTATTCATTGTGCCATGCTTGCTATGAAGCAAGTGAATTATTTTAGCTCTGTCTGTTAACTCGATATTTGGTAACAATTGTTACCAAATGTTACTAAATGTTGTCTGTTAACACAAAAATCCAGTAAAAGAGAGTCAAGTGAGAGAGCACGTTTGACAGTTGAACAACAACAAACTTACTGGAGTTTACTGAAAGAATTTTGCAAACTCAGCATTTTTTGATCAGCTGTTTTATGACAATACACAATAATTTCATTTCATTTATTTCATACAATGTAATATAAAAAAGCCAGCATGGCCTATAACTTATATTGACTTATATATATATAAAAAAAAAATAAAAATCCAAACAAAGAATAAACTAAATAAATTAAAAATACATAACAGTAAAAAAAACATAACAGATTCCAAACAAGAACCCCAATCCACCCCCCCAATTATTCAAAACATTTTTTTTAATTTGCAAAGTTCAATTTGAAGTTAAGTTGTATAAAATGGAAGAAAATTCGTAAGTAATGCAAAGTTTCATTAAATTAGAAACTAATTCCTTATATATTTTTATGCAAGTTCCAGATAGAGGGTAATGTATTGATGCAGGAAGCTTAAATATTCCCGGGGAACATACCAAATCAATTTTTCTTTTATTATTCATTATATTTTTAATATTAAATGCAATACAAATAATTGTGTTCGTCCTTTGTTTATTTTGGCGCAAATCAAATGTTTTCTTGAAACAGCTGTTTATTTACTAAATCTTACCAAATGTTGTCTGTTTACTTTTCTCAGTAAAAGAGCAAAAGAGACTAAAAACGGCTTACTCTCCGAACTAGAACTTACTGAATAAATGTTACTGGAAAAGTAACCGGACACACCTTTTGACAGTTTCGTTCAAGACATCGTACAACATATCGTACGGATCACATGAGTGTACAATAAAAGCTATGTACGTTACGATACGTTAAAGCAGTAACTAGTGAATATTTTGACGTTCTTTTGACAACTTTTTTTGTTCTACTAACTTTTTTACATTTTTAGCACGTCATACAATTCTTTCGGTAGAATTACAATTTTTTGCAAAAGAAATACCACAAACAAATATAAGACAATTGTTTTGTTCGACTTTATTATGTGTACGTTATAAGTGTGATTTTTGGCTTTGGTATTATAAACAAAGTTGTACGTCAGGACTTGAGGAAAGCCCACAATTGAACAGTGCATTTCGTATCTACATGAAATCAGTGGAAGTACATTTCTTTTGTTGCAGTAATAGAATGAACAATAGCAGCAGCAAACTCTCGACAGACCTTTCATTTGCACATACTTAGTATGTAGGAATGTGTGTGTGTATGGGTGTAATGTCCCCGTCGATTGTTTATTGAATTAATATAAATTAAATACTGCGATTGAATCATTAAGTCAAAGAAAGAAGCAAACATATGTCCGTCTGTTAGTAGTGTTATCACGAATACAGAAAAAAATATTTCCGCTGCAAACAAAACAAACACTCGACCGAGTAGTGTGTATGCCAATAGACGACGTCTTTTACATCCGCCCACTTTTATTTTTACAGATATGCATTGATTGATTCCAATCGTTATGGAAAAGTTTCCTTTGAAGGGTAATCGTGAAATTGCTGCAGAGGGAAATAGCTATATAACGGCATATCAGTCTGTGTTAAAAAAGGTAAGTGTTTGTTGTATTGATTAATTAATTAATTTTGATAAATTCCATTGATAGAAATTCTCTAATAAGTTATTCTATTCTAAGTAGATAAAACACATGTACGTCAGATCGCAAAATATGTCTGAATATTGTTTTGAGACGGTGTTTTTTAAGCATTAATCAACATGATTGATTAATGAATTAATGATTAATGCCACAATGACGAAAACCTAACTAGGAAAATCGTATTTCCTATTTATAACGTGGTTAAAGTCCGCAGTTGTCCTTATTAGTAAAATCTGCGATTAAAAGCGATTTCGATTTTTTTTTTGTGATGAAAGATAAAAAAGAATTAGAAAGGTTTCTAACACATTTTCCTGTTACTTTAAAATCGATTTCAGAAAAAGTTTTAATTAAAAAAAATTGGTATTGTAGAATTTTGCATTACCGTGTTTGTTGTTTTTAATTTTATTTAATAAATGTATACATAACAATTTATTTTTTAATAATTTTTCCTTCATTCTGAGCTTGAAATCGATCGCCTTGAGTTTTTTTTTTCAGCCAAAAAGAAGAAGCCAATAATTAAAGGGTTAAACAATTCTTTCAATTTTCCTTTGAAATTCTTTTATGTTGTGAATTACAATTGAAAAAAATGTGAATTACAATTGGTAATATATTTTGAATTGCAATTCAAGTCTTTCAAATTGATTGTGATGAATTTAAATTGTAATTCTCGACTTACAATTGAAATATTTTAAATTACATGGTTAAATAGATACCCTAAGAACTTGGTAGAGTTGCTTACAAATAGATCACTTGCTGCAAGACAGGCATAACTCAAAAAAAAAAAAAAAAAAAAAAAAATTAATTTTGCAGAAAATCCGTTTTAACAATCGTGCTTCATTAACACGAAAATCGGGTTATGCCTCTCTTGCAGCAAATGAGCGAAATATTGCATGTCTAAACAACGAGGACAATTAAAACAATTTATTTTAAGTCGATATTTTGAGTTATATTACATTTCCACTCATTGATGTACAACAAGTTATACTCATTTTTACAAATTATGGTTACATTATAATGATCTTCTCCCATAATTAGACGTTGGACTTTTACAATTTTTTATATGATTTTTGAGCCGATTTAAAAAAAAATGTGTATAGAATTTAGGAACGCATTTCCTTTTCTATATAATTACATCGATATTTAATTGTAACGTCTGTAGTTATGATTTCAGATTTTGAATACGTTCAACATTTTCAGATGAGTGCGAACAAATAAAATATATTATAAAAATAAAAAAATTAGCGACTTTGAAAAATTTATTTTCATATTGAAATTAGCGTAAGTGGAACGTATATCGATAAAAACCCTATTCAAGTGCCTTAACAACTATATCGAAAAACTTCTCCTACCTTTTTGTACCCTTCACCACACTGTGGTACAGGGTATTATGTCTTTGTGCATATGTTTGTAACAGGCAAAAGGAAACGAGACAGGCCCATAGTTCCTTTTGAGAATATTCATAGAATCACATTCTGAGTCGATTTATGCATGTCCGTCCGTCTGTCCGTCTGTTGGTGTTAAATTGTAAACAAAGTACAGGTCGCATTTATGAACCGATTTGGATGAAATTTGGCATAGCTCATTTGTTTGGCCCAAGGATGAACCCTATTGAAATTGGGAAAAATCGGTTCAGATTTAGATATAGCTCCCATATATATTTTCGTCCGGTTTAAGGTAAATGGTGCACCAAAGACCCTATATATCTGTCGATTTGCACGAAATTTGGTATAACATACTGAATTGAGCCTAGAATGACGTATACCAAGTTTCGTGAAAATCGGTCCAGATTTAGATATAGCTTCGTCCGATTTCATGTAAATGTTGCACCAAAGTCCCTATATATCTTTCGATTTGCACGAAATTTGGTACAACGTACTGAATTAAGCCTGGAATTTTGTCTGCCAAGTTTCGTGAAAATCGGTCCAGATTTAGATTTCATGTAAATGGTGCACTATAGTCCACATATATCTTTCGATTTGCACGGAATTTGACATAACATACTGAATTAAGCCTAGAATGATGTGTGCCATGTTTTGTGAAAATCGGTCCAGATTTAGATATAGCTCCCTTATATTATAAATTGGTTTTTATGAACCAATATATGGCTGATAGGAACGTACTGAAATTAGTATAACCTAACGTACTGAAATTAGTATAACCTAACGTACTGAAATTAGTATAACCTAACCTGTGACAAGTTTCGTTGAAATCGGTTCATATTTGGATAAATTTTTTCGCCCAATTTTAGGTAAATTTGGCATCAAACTCCTCATGTTAGTCAGATTGACATCAGATTTTGCACAACGTACAAAATTGAGCATAGAATTACGTAGTTTCGTTTTCTAGAAGTACAGACATAGCCCAACGGATGAACTATTGATATTTGTTTGAAGTCAATTTACATACTTCTGTGCCATTGTAACAAATGAATGACATGTTTATGGATAGATCTAGGTAGATTCACATTTAGATAAATAACACGTATTTTATTTCATCCAATTTCATGTTAATAGTCCTGTTTAATATACCCATAGTGGTGAAGGGTATCATATAGTCGGCCCCGTCCGACTTTACTACATTCCTTACTGGTTTAATATGTCAGTCTGCATACTCGATATTTTGTAACAATATCTCTTACTCTCAGAAAAGAACTTACGGAGTATTTTTTCTGTAAAATACACCTTTTTTGTTTCAATAAACCGAAAGCAATAAGATGTATTCGAATAAGCATGACATTTTCGAGATCAATGATTGGGTGTTTATTTAATGTTAAATAGGAAGATATGCCGTTATATATAATAATAAAAAAACGATATAAACGAACCACCGCAAGCCCGTTTTTCATGAAAATTTACGTAACCAATTGCAAAGTGACTGCCATATGCCGTCGATATACTCACGACAAACTTTATGAGAAATACATTGGAATAGTGTTTTTTTTTAGAAATGTATAAACCTGGGTAAACCTTGATGATCTAAGTTTTGTAATGAAAAGGAAAGCCAGGAGAAGAACCTACGTACCCACCATTATGCGACGCGTTTCGCCGTTGGTTAAGCGGCTCATCAGGCATATTGGGCTATGTGGCTTTACAAAGGTCGTACGTTGATAACTTGTATTTATTCCGCCCTGATGCGAAACTTGCATACTTGGGTACGTAGGTTCTTCTTCTGGCTTTCCTTTTCATTGCAAAACTTAGATCATCAAGCTCGACTCGAAAGTGTATTAATCACTTAAAATTTCTTAATATTTTTGTTATTATCAAGGCTAAATGATTTTGTTTACGTACTGTGGTGAATTTTAATGCGTTCCATTTTAAGTGACAACAGCCGAAATATCGGGTAATTCAAATTTGCACCTCTTGTAGGAAAACGTGTATTTTGATATAAGAAATAAACAAGATCTTTATCGTTTATAATATTAAAGCTCTCGAAGCCTTTCATGACTAATTAAGAGATTTCATATGTACATAGATACCTACCCAATTCACTAACGTTTCGTTTATAATCGTACACATATTTATCTTTTTATTTAATTTCAGTCGAACGGTCATACCGCTGGCGATACTAGTAATTCAGACCATCCATTAGCAGCTCCATCAAACAGTGCAGCAACAACATCGCTTACTACACCTGAAGATGATGATGAAATGATTGACATTACTCCGAGATCAAGTCCCGGCGACGTTACTAATCATTTTAACTCATATAGTCGTACGAGTACTGCAGACAATTCCGATATGGAAAGAGAACGCGGAGATTATCTCCACCAACAACAATCCACTAGTAGTAGTCATCAAAATCAACGTACACATCAACATGTGCCAACACACAGTGCTTTTGGAGATTCATTGGATGGTAAGAGTATATCAAGAACAATTTTGAATAGCTTATCTGGTTTCATTGTTAATTAGTTAAAACATGGCACGTGATTTGTATGCAAATAAGTGTTGCTATAATTTTGAAAACACCTTTCTTCCGTCGGCAATGACGATTGTGTGTACATTTGTGAAGTTTACCTAACAATTAGTATGGATTTGTTAAGTGTAAACTGTCGTAGATAACATATTTATTATATCTCATATTTTATAAAAAAAGATATTATATTTCTAATCGTAATCATAAATCATTGGTGATGGATTTATGTTAACGGTCTAGAAAATCAAAAATTTGACGAATCACTAATAAAACGAGTAATAAATTTTTCAGTTGAAAACAAAATTTATGACTTGCTAAAATATAATAAAAAAATTGTGAATAATAATATTAAACAGCGCCATCGAGTGGAAACACATTGTAAAAGCTTAGCTTAGCTTAGGACAACTATGTTCGTCGATATGGTTAGCCTAACATACAAATATAAAAATTATGAAAAGCTGAAAAATTGCAAATACATATTCGTTGTTTTCAGTCGTCAATATATATACAGTGGTGGTCACAGAATTAAAACATTTACTGAGGTAAACATTTTTTGGTCAGCCCTCGATCCGTTTGAAGTATTTTTGAAAATTTTTTATTTCAGAACACTTCGATATACTGCACTTAAGAGATTTAGTGTGAAAATAGAAAACTATTCCATGCAATTTTTCCATAAATAATGGTTTTTATGAAAATATATCGACTTTGAAGTGGCCATATAATTAAAACATTGTGTGATTTTTAAATTGACTGCATTTTTTTGAAAATATTTTTAGAAAAGCTCTTTACTTTAGTTAAATTATGTAAACTAAGCACCGATAAAATCATTTACAGATAAAAAATTTTGAAAAAAGTCAGTAAAATCTATCAAAATTGTCAAAAAATTGTACAGTACACCTTACATTCAGAAAATCACCCTTATTATAAAAAATAAAGGTCCGGATGCACCAGAAATTTCAAGAATTAGTAGAAAACAGTAAATAATTCGCAAAATAAATAAGTATTTGAAATAAAAACTCAAAAAATGGGAATTAACCTAAAAGAACGATTCAATTTCAATAGCCTTTACTGAAGAAGGCCGGAATATTTTTGCAGTATGTGAGAAAATATCGATTGATATTGGTATTTATTATATCAAATCGATTGTTCGAGTAGTACAGAATATATTTTATCAAAAAATATATCAGTCACAACAGAACGAACAGAGATCAACGCCTATGTTGACGAGTAAAAGTTTCTGGCACACAGCAGCATTTTTGATGTTCAACACAATACTTCAAATATTTGTCAAATTGTAAAATTTTTCATTCCTTGATACTAAAATAGATGGAAGATATTCGATGGAAGATATTCGATTCAAAAAATATTATTTTGGAAAAATATTGTCATGTTCAATAGATTTTAAGGGTCAAGAGTTCACCATCAAACATGCTGCTGTGTGCTAGAAACTTTTACTCGTCAACATAGGCGTTGATCTCTGTTCGTTCTGTTGTGACTGATATATTTTTTGATAAAATATATTCTGTACTACTCGAACAATCGATTTGATATAATAAATACAAATATCAATCGATATTTTCTCACATACTGCAAAAATATTTCGGCCTTCTTCAGTAAAGGCTATTGAAATTGAATCGTTCCTTTAGGTTAATTCCCATTTTTGAGTTTTTATTTCAAATACTTATTTATTTTGCGAATTATTTATTGTTTTCTACTAATTCTAGAAATTTCTGGTGCATCCGGACCTTTATTTTTTATAATAAGGGTGATTTTCTGAATGTAAGGTGTACTGTACAATTTTTTGACAATTTTGATAGATTTTACTGACTTTTTTCAAAATTTTTTATCTGTAAATGATTTTATCGGTGCTTAGTTCACATAATTTAACTAAAGTAAGGAGCTTTTCTAAAAATATTTTCAAAAAATGCAGTCAATTTAAAAATCACACAATGTTTTAATTATATGGCCACTTTAAAGTCGATATATTTTCATAAAAACCATTATTTATGGAAAAATTGCATGGAATAATTTTCTATTTTCACACTAAATCTCTTAAGTGCAGTATATCGAAGTGTTCTGAAATAAAAAAATTTCAAAAATACTTCAAACGAATCGAAGGCTGGTCAAAAAATGTTTACCACAGTAAATGTTTTAATTCTGTGACCACCACTGTATATATATATATATATATTAGTTTGGGGAAAAAGAAATCCATTACTGGTTGTACTGACAGATTTCTCGTAAAGTATCGACCAATCAATTTCAGATTTATGCTCGTTGGAAGTGTGACATTTCGCAGTAAAAAAATATGTTGCTGTTTTTTGTTTGGTGCTTTCAGTAGTGGGTTACAGGGTGTTAAAAATGGAAGTGAACAAAGAGAAAATTCGGTACATTTTAGAGTTTTTCATTGACAAAGGCGAAAATGCAAGGCAAGCGGCTAAAATTGTGAATGGTGTTTATGGTTCCGATACTGTAACAGCCAATTATGTGTAATTTTGGTTTCATACATTCCGTTCAGGAATTTTTGATGTTAAAGATGCACCTCGCCCGGTAGGCCGGTCGTCGAAAATGTCCATAAAGTAGAAGAAATGATAGAGAAATGCCTTTAAAATGACAATAAGTCAATTGTGGCCTATAGATCGACTCGAAAAAAAAACAAAAAATTAATTAAATTAAGTATTCGGTCCACTTCATCCCAATAGTATTATCTGATCATCATCGAAAATTATAGGCGTTGTTTTTGACCATGCCTGGATCCGCATGGAAAATTTCAAAGCGATCAGTGCTTTATTTTCGCCCTCTAGTGTGGTAATGAGTTATGGTGTTTTTACACGATATGTATTTTACATATGTGCTGTCACTTTTTTGCATATGGAAATCGAACTCGTCATGTGAAACATACGGAAATTTCAATGTGTCAAAACGATATGCAATTACATATGTATTTTTTCCGAATAGGACGCGCTCTATTTTCGTATGTGAAACATAAGGAAATCAGCTGTTTGAATGAAACACATTAGGTTCGTTCGTTTACTTTCCCAGTAATATTTACTCAGTAAGAATTTGCAGAGAGTAAATACGAATTTTTCCTTCTCAAGAGAGAAAACTGCAAAAAGTAAACGAACAACATCCAGTAAAAAGATTGTTTCGACACAGCTGATTAAAACAACAAACAAATTGGCGCAAACTAAAAAACAGCATTTTTATTAGAAAAATGGATAACAAGCGGAAAATGTATGTTGTTTACCAATACTTGCGTTTTCTTCATCAATTTTAATAATACAAAATCAATATAAAATTCACAAAACAATCAATTTGGTTGAAGACAATTTTTTTGTTTGTTTACAAAATATAGCAAAACAGCTGATTAAATATCAGCTGATGGTACAAGAAAATTCTTACTGAGTAAATTTTCCTTGTAAGAATTTGCAAATACTCAGTAACACAACTGTCAAATCTGCTCTCTCAATTCACTCTCTTTTACTGGAGTTTTGGGTAAACGAACAACATTTTGTAATAATTTGTACAAATTCGTACAAATTATTGAGTAAACGAACGAACCTATTGTTGGAAGAAAATATTTCAATTGCAAGTCAAAGAAAAGGATGAAAAGGCAACATATACAAATTATTATTTCGTTTGTTTGAAAAAATAAAAGTGTTTTTTTTTTGTTTATAGGTTATGTCATATGTAAAATACATATGCCGATTTGAACACAAAAATAAATGTTTTGTGTACGCCGCTAATTTTGACACATATGGATGAAATAAGTGACAGCACATATGTAAAATACATATCGTGTAAAAATACCATTACTAAATGATATATGAATACGTAGGCACCTGTAAATATTTAAGTGGACTCCCACATCCGAGTACATACGACAATATAATATGTATGCCAATTTAAAGGTCAACCATTCCCTTTGAGTATACTATCAACTTCTCGGGAATACAAATTTTGGAATTTTTCACACAAAAGTCAGGGTCCACTTGACCCGCTAAATATTGACCGATCTTTTGACAATATATAGTTGCGTAGGGTATAAAAATAATGTAGCTTCGCAATCCGGGTTATAGAGTCAAAAAGAACAATAAGTTGTGAAATGCAGTCTGGATTATCGATGTTTTACTGTATATGTACATGTACTTGAATGTACTTGAGTTAGTCATTTGACAAACATTAAAAAATATTTTTTTTTAAGAATAATACCTTTTAAGATATCATTAAGAATTTATTGTTTCACGGTATGGAGGCTTTGAATTGCATTTATTAAAATACAGTCGAATCCGCTCAATTGCAAACCGTTTAATTGAAAACTTCAGTTAATTGTAAAAAAATGTTAGAACCTATTAATTCTTTAAACATTTCACACAAATTGCACCGTTTAATACTTCGTTAAAATAAATAAAAAGAAATTACTTCTGAAAGGCAACATCAGTTTTACGTGGTGACTAATTTTAGGAAAACCGTTTGGCAACCCTGTCGTGGTTGTTGATAAATTTTTGTCGTGCTCCTGTTTTTGATTAAAAATATTTATTTTGTGTTTTTTTTTTAACCCGTTTGTGAATCTTAAAAAGTGTTAACAGTGTTTATAATCTATTTTTGATTTGTCTGTGCTCATTGGTGTTGTGAGTTTTTTGATAAATAATAAAAATCAATTTGTTTTCTAATTGGTATTCTGTATTCCATTCCCTGTTTGTTTCCCTTGTTACATTTCTTCATTTGTTTGTTGTAACATTAGGTTCGTTCGTTTACTCAATAATTTGTACGAATTTGTACAAATTATTACAAAATGTTGTTCGTTTACCCAAAAGTCCAGTAAAAGAGAGTGAATTGAGAGAGCAGATTTGACAGTTGTGTTACTGAGTATTTGCAAATTCTTACAAGGAAAATTTACTCAGTAAGAATTTTCTTGTACCATCAGCTGATATTAAATCAGCTGTTTTGCTATATTTTGTAAACAAACGACAAAATTGTCCTCAACCAAATTGATTGTTTTGTGAATTTTATATTGATTTTGTATTATTAAACATTAAAATTGATGAAGAAAACGCAAGTATTGGTAAACAACATACATTTTCCGCTTGTTATCCATTTTTCTAATAAAAATGCTGTTTTTTAGTTTGCGCCAATTTGTTTGTTGTTTTAATCAGCTGTGTCGAAACAATCTTTTTACTGGATGTTGTTCGTTTCCTTTTTGCAGTTTTCTCTCTTGAGAAGGAAAAATTCGTATTTACTCTCTGCAAATTCTTACTGAGTAAATATTACTGGGAAAGTAAACGAACGAACCTATTATTCTTGTTTATTTTCTTATTATCTTCTCAAAACAGAGTTGCCAATAAGACTTATTTTGTAGAAATCAAAGGACTACGAATTCCAGCTACTTTTTTGAATTTTATCTTTTTTTCAAATATTTGAATTAAACATTTTTTAAAATGGTCTGTCCGTATGAATTGTGTAACATCTCTAACGAAGATGAATTGTGCGTTACATGTTGGTTTTGTTTAAATCAGTGGCATGTTAAGTGTGCTCATATCAACGCGAAAGTAGTTGATACTATTAGAGACAATGTTGGCGTTCGTTGGTACTGTGTTCACTGTAGAAAACTTTCTGCCGATTTTTATAATTTTGTAAAAGACTTGCATTCGGAGCTTGTGTCCATTAAGAGAGACTTTACATCATTAACAAGTCGTTTTGAAAATTTTTCGAATTTGTTTAATAAGTACCAAGAACTCGATGAATTTGTATCGTCGACGTCCGTTTCTGGGCAGAAACGAAAGCGGTCTTCGAAGAAGGCACCAACTAAAGTGATGCCTATTCGTAAAGCCTCTGTTTCTGCTGGGAATACTGCATCACGAACAGCGTCAGATAATATTGATAAAGCTGATGCTGTTAATGATCAGACTTATGCCAGTGTCGCGTCTCATGCAACCATGGAGGCTAGCAAGGATGTATTGGAAGTGACAATACCTCATAACGCTATGAGTATTGATAACAGTAGTCTTGAGGAGACCGTCAAATCTACTCATAGTACACAGGTGTTGTCAGTTCCTTCATTTGGTGCGTCTTCCGATGTTGTAGCTGGCAATTCCCCACTACCTACCCAAAGACCATTATCAATGGCCCCTGTCATGAAAATGTTTTTTGTGTCTAGGTTTGCGCCTGATACCTCGGCTGAGGATATAAATTACTATATCAAATCAAAAATAAATGGTAATTATTTTCTAAGATGATACAAGCTTCGATCGGCATATTCTGAAAGTAGATCATCATTTAAAATATTATATGATATATTTCCAAGTTTGATATCGAAAGATTTTTGGCCTGCTATAGCGTTTGTTAAAGAATTTCTAGAAAGATCAGATAGTTTAGCTCATTTACCTCAGAGATCTGAACCAGTATCAAAAAACTAGATAACCTATTTACCACTTGCTATCAGAATGTAAGGGGCTCAAAACGTCTGTGTTAAATAGTGAAATTATGTGGTCAAAAAATCAAATATTTAGAAAAGATCGTACTGGTAAAAAAGGTGGCGGCGTCCTTATTGCAGTTGATGCCAAATTCTCCACTAATTTAATTAAGTTAAATTGTTTTTCTGATATAGAATTTATCTGCATATCAATTGAATTGGGTAAATTTAAACTTTTAAGTGCTCATATATACCTCCTTCATCACATCTTGATGTTTATAATCAGCATTTAGCAGCACTAAACTCAATTATTAATATTATGAATGATTCCGATAGAATTTTAGTTATTGGCGATTTTAATATACCATCTGTAAAGAGGCTCTCATTGCCCGACTCAGAAAGTTTAACGCCGTTGACATCTGAAGCAAATGTAAACTAATATACATTTGATATTGTTAATCGATTTTTTGAAATTAATCTCCTTCAAATAAATAATATTTTAAATTGTAATGATAGAATCCTTGATTAAGTATTTGTAAATTTTACACAATTTTTTGAATTAATTCGAATTCCTGCTATATGTACTCCAGAGGATAATCATCATCCAACATTATATATAACCATGAGCCATAATTCTACAATTAAAGAAAGTTCGTGTGACTCATTTAAAAATATTCTTAACTATAAAAAAGCAAATTTTCGAAAGCTTAATTCTGTTATTTCATCTCAAAACTGGACAACTGCATGTCAATGTAAGAATCACTCCGATTTTGAATTTATAATAGATAAATTTTATAATACTCTAAATAAATTTATTTCTGAATGTGTTCCAACTGTTAGAATTAAAAATTCTGACAGATATCCATGGATTTCGAGTGAGTTATCAAATATAAAAAATTTAAAAAATAAACTTTTTCGAAAATATAAGAAGTCAGGCTCATCTATAGACTACGGTAATAATTACCTCAACAAGATCAAAAATAATTTTAAAACTAATCCGAAGTCATTTTATGAGTTTGTTAACTTAAAAAGAAAAGTCTCCTCAAAACCCACAATTTTGAAATGCAACAATAAGGAGTTTGTAAAAAAACTCTGAAATAGCAGAATGTTTTGCAAATTTTTTCGCCTCTACTTATTCATCTGCAGTTTGTCCAAATTTAAGCTCATATCCTTATGAGCTATCCAAAATAGATCAAATATATATGCCTTTTTACAAAGTCAAGATGTTGCTAAAAATTTACATACTCTAAAACCAATTAAACTTCCAGGTCCAGATGGTATACCTAGCATAATTCTCAAATATTGTTGACACTTTAGCAACGCCTCTTACGTTGCTATTTAATCATTCCTTAAATTTTGGTTATTTTCCCACTATATGGAAGAAATCTTTTATAGTACCGTTGCACAAGTCTAGTAGTCTATCAAACGTCTCAAACTACAGAGGAATTGCAAAATTAAGTGATATCCCAAAATTGTTTGAAAAATTAATTACTGCTGTTATTTCTCATGGCTTTCGTAGTGGTCTTTCAACTATAACAATTCTTATAGAGTTTACTTCAATTGTAATAAAGGGATTTGTTTAGCGAAATCAAACTGATACCATTTATACAGATTTTAGTAAAGCTTTTGATAGGGTTAACCATGAACTCTTATTATATAAATTAGATAATATGGGCTTCAGTATAAACTTAGTCAAATGGATATCATCTTACTTACAAAATAGATCACAGCTAGTTTTATTTAAAGGATGTCTCTCAAAATCGATTAACGTACCTTCAGGTGTTCCACAAGGAAGTCACCTCGGGCCGGTTCTTTTTCTATTGTTTATAAATGATTTGCCAACTTCTGTAGTAAATTCTAAATTGTTAATGTATGCAGATGATGTCAAGTTATTCATGACCCATAATTCTGAGAAACAAGCCAATTTACTCCTAAATGATTTAAATAACCTTTTTCAGTGGTGCAGATTAAATTGTATGGATTTAAATTTGAACAAATGTAAACATATGTGTTTTTCTAGAAATTCTTCATTGATGAGGCAATACAATATTAACGGTTCGGTTTTATCAACAGTTGAAACATTCGTGGATCTTGGTATTTTAATGGATCCAAAGTTAAACTTTAACAATCATGTTATTTCTATGGTAAATAAAGCATATGGTGTATTAAGTTTTCTAAAACGGCGGGCCAAAGAATTCTCGGATCCTTACATAACAAAACAACTATACACGTCTCTTGTTAGACCTATATTAGAATATGGTTCTGTTGTATGGGATCCTCAATATGCAATATATTCCGATAAAATCGAATCAGTGCAGAAACAATTCTTACTTTTTGCACTGAGAGGTTTACATTGGAATAGTGATTTTGTGTTGCCTTCTTACACTAGCAGGTTAAAATTAATTCGGTTACCTACATTAAAAAGTAGACGTATTATGTTGAACACTATGATAGTACTAAAAATATTAAATGGTAATATATCCTCTGATTTCCTAATTTCATCTATTAGAATAAATGTTCCTTTTCGATCTAGTAGATATTATCAACTATTATATGTAGATTTTCATCGCACAAATTATTCTATGGGAGATCCACTCAGTAAAATTTGTCTTGATTTTAATTCTGTGTACTCTAATGTAGATTTTAGCAAGAATGTTGAACTTATAAAATCTAATATAATTGTATTTTTAAATGAGTAGTGCAACTTAATAATAAACTGGCTGTTGGAGTAGATTCTGTAGCTGGTTTTCTATTCCCTTCTCACATTCCACCATGATGCGGATTATGGTGTGTTCGCGATCCCTACGAAAGGGGAGGTCGCCCCCTCGGTCGGGAGGGGTGGGAAAGTGAGGCGCGGGAACGTTCGATAATGTTGAAAAACATGTAAATTTAAATTTACTATTCAAAAATATGTCGACCAGTGCATTTACTTTGTTTCAATTATTTTGAATTTATCTAAATATTTTTGATTCATCACATGTGCTTTGAGGTTTAGTTTTTCTGTATTACAATATTGAGCTGATTGTAATTATATTTTTCATTCGTTTTTCAAATCATTGAAGTGACAAGTTCAAGAAAGAAAAGAAATAAAAAACAAGATATTCCATTTCAATTTTGTGTGTTTTTTTTTTATTTGTCTAATTGTTCCAGAAGTTTAACTGAATTATAATATAAAATCTAATAGGTTATGGGCCCAGATAACGCCCTATAAATAAAATTGTGAATATGGACAAGATGAAAAGAAACATAGAACCGTTTAACGGTGCAAAATATTCAATTTGGAAATTCCGTGTTAGATCAATTCTTGCCGAAAATGATGTGCTTAAAGTTATTGATGAAGAAGTGCCAACGGAAATTACTGAAAATTGGATAAAATGCGAAAGGAATGCCAAGGGTATTATAATCGAGTATCTGAGCGATTCGTTCTTAGGATTTGCAAATAATGACTGCAGTGCCAAACAAATTTTCGCAAATTTGGATGCCATTTATGAAAGAAAGAGCATTGCATCACAACTGGCCTTAAGAAAGAGGTTGCTATCATTAAAATTGGAAGGAGAAACATCATTATTAAATCATTTTCATGTGTATGACGATTTAATATCTGAGTTGGTAGCGGCTGGAGCAAATATCGGCGAAATGGATAAAGTCTCACATTTATTGCTGACACTCCCAACATCTTATGATGGTGTAATTACGGCAATCGAAACACTATCTGAAGACAATTTGACGTTGGCTTTTGTGAAGACACGTTTACTTGATCATGAAATTAAAATCAAGAATGACGGAAAAGACACCAGTATGAAAGTACTACAAGCAATAAAATACCGTCGGCGCCCATTTAATAAACCAATATCACATGACTTCAAGCATAAAAAAAGGTTGAAGACCACGAAACATTTTGACCCGTCCATAAAGTGTCATTATTGTCATAAAAATGGCCATGTGAAGAAGAATTGTTTCCTGTTCAAGAAAACATTGGATACGAAAAACCATGGAGATGTAAAAACAGTTCATGCAGCAGTTCAATCCGAGAAAGGATTTGCTTTCATGATTTGTCGGGAAGCTTATGTAAGCAGAGAAGATGGAATTTCTTTTTTGTTAGACTCTGGAGCTTCGGATCACATTATTAATGATGAAAACTTATTTTTTGATTACGTCAACCTTGAATCGCCAATTAAAATAGCAGTTGCAAAATGTGGTGAATATATTCATGCTACAAAACAAGGAAAAGTTAAACTATGGAGTAGAAACCAATACCAGATTACACTTGAGAATGTTTTGTTTTGTCAAGAAGTTCCACAGAATTTGCTCTCAATAAGAAAGATGCAAGATGCTGGATTGTCTATTGAGTTTAACTCCGAAGGTGTCATTGTACGAAACAAAATCCATGTAATCATTCAAGGTAAATGTAAAAATAATGTTCCGATAATTTGTTTTAAATCATATAAAAGCTTGTATGCAGCAAGTGCTGCGAAATGCAATAGTTATCAATTGTGGCATGAGAGATTAGGACACATTAGTAAGAGTAAATTTATGGAGATAAAGAGTAAGGAAATGTTTTGTGATAGTCAACTTCTAGACAATGTGCGTCCCAATGAAGAGTTATGCGAAGCTTGCATAAATGGAAAACAATCCCGATTAAGTTTTGGTAAATTTAAAGACAAGGGACACATAAGGAGGCCATTGTTTGTAATACATTCCGATGTCTGTGGACCGATAACTCCGCCCACAATTGATGAGAAAAATTATTACGTGATCTTTGTCGATGAATTCACTCACTACTGTGTGACCTACTTAATTACCTTTAAATCAGAAGTTTTTTCTGTATTTAAGGATTTTGTTGCTAAAAGTGAGGCTCTATTTAACTTGAAAGTTGTTAACTTGTATATTGACAATGGACGGGAGTATTTATCAAATGAAATGAGGGATTACTGTATAAATAAAGGCATAAGTTATCACTTGACTGTGCCATATACCCCACAATTGAATGGCGTTTCTGAACGAATGATAAGAACTATAACAGAGAAAGCGCGTGCCATGATAAGTGGAGCAAAATTAGACAAAACTTTTTGGGGTGAAGCTGTTCTAACAGCAACATATTTAATAAATAGAAGTCCTAGTAAGGCGTTAAAAGATAATTTGAAACCCCCGTTTGAGATGTGGCATGGGAAAAAGCCTATTTTAAAGTTTTTGAGAGTTTTTGGGTCCACGGTATATGTACATGATAAATTGAGAAAAAGAAAATTCGATGAGAAATCATGGAAGGCTGTACTTGTTGGATATGAGTCGAATGGCTATAAACTGTGGGATGTGGACAATGGACGTTTTGTTATGGCTCGTGATGTAATTGTTGATGAGAGAAATATGCAGTATTCTAGAGATCTAAAAGACACAGACCGTAGTAAACCTGATAATGTTAACGAATTCCGGAAAGAGAGTACGGAAAATGTAATCCTGAATGACAGTAAGGATTATTTAATGAAGGAACCATTGTACTCGAGTGATGTAAGAAATTTCCGGAAAGAGAGTACGGAAACTGTTATTCCGAATGAAAGTAGGAAAATGTTAAATAACGAATCACTTCATTCTAGTGCTGTAAAAATTTTCCAGAATGAGAGCACGGAAAAAAATGTCCCGAATGAAAGTAGGGAGAGTCATTATCAAGAGCATGCATTGCCAGTAAAATGTAGAAATGTTGAGCAAAGTAAAAGTCAATTGCAGAATGACAAATTTATTCAAAATGAAGGTAATTTGATAAGGAAGAGTGATCGCTTAAAAGCTAAGCCACATGTATCATACAATGAGAATGAAACGTATTTAGATAATTGTATTATGATTGCAAACGCATTTGTTGATAATGTACCGAACTCATTTGAAGAACTTCTATATAGGGATGACAGCACATATTGGAAAAAAGCTATTGAGGAGGAACTTGATTCTCATTTTTCAAATGAAACCTGGTCAATTGTGCCAAAGCCAGAAGACAGAAATATTATAGACTGTAAGTGGGTTTTTAGTTTGAAACATGATGAGTTCGGTAATCCGGTAAGATATAAAGCTAGACTTGTAGCAAGGGGATTTACACAAGAATATTTGATTACAATGAGACATTTGCACCAGTGGCCAGAGTCTCTAGCTTTCGGATTTTAATATCTATTTCAAATCAGTTTGGTTTATTGGTACATCATATGGATGTAAAAACAGCTTTTTTGAATGGGGTGCTAAAAGAGGAAATATATATGAGAATTCCCCAGGGTTTGACATGTGAAGATGGTAAAGTTTGCAAGTTGAACAAGGCAATTTATGGTCTCAAGCAAGCCGCAAGATGTTGGTTTGAAGTTTTTGAGGAGGCCCTGAAGGACATGGGATTTGTTAGCTCACCTGTTGACCGTTGTATTTATTTAATTGATAAGGGTGATGTACTGAAAAATTTGTATGTATTGCTTTATGTTGATGACCTAGTAATAGCTTGTTCAAATAATAAAACTATTGATAATTTCAAAGAGTACTTGAAGAGCAGATTTAAAATGACGGACCTTTTTGATATTAAGTTTTTTATAGGAATGAGAGTTGAAAGACATAATGATACAATTACTCTAAGCCAATCTGCTTACATTGAGAAAGTACTTAGAAAATTCGAAATGAATGACTGTAAGCCAATTGGGAATCCACTTCCAACAAACGTTGATTATACTGCACTGAATTCAGATGAAAATTATAACGCCCCATGTCGTAATTTAATTGGATGTTTAATGTACATAATGCTTTGTACACGACCTGATCTAAGCACATCGATAAATATCCTGAGTAGATACAGTAGTAAAAGTAATAAAGAATTGTGGCAATGCCTGAAGAGGGTTCTTCGATATTTAAAAGGCACTATTGATTTGAAATTAGTTTATACAAAACAATCTTGTAGAGAAGCTATATTTTCGGGGTATGCTGATGCTGATTGGGGAGGAAGCAAAGATGATAGAAAGAGTACTACTGGTTTTCTGTTTATGATGTTTGAATCAAATATAGTTTGCTGGAATACAAGAAAACAAAACTCTGTTGCAGCATCCTCTACAGAAGCTGAATATATGGCATTATTTGAGGCTGTAAGAGAAGCGTTGTGGCTAAAGTCATTGTTAACAAGTTTAGGTTTTGTATTCGAAAATCCAATCTTAATTTATGAGGACAATCAGAGCTGCATAAGTATTGCAAATAATCCCTCATGTCACAAGAGATCTAAGCACATTGACATCAAGTATCATTTTTCAAGAGAGCAAGTGGAAAATAATCTGATTAAAATTGAATATATTCCCACAGGCAAGCAACTGGCTGATTTGTTGACCAAACCCTTGTCAACTCCACGATTCATGGAACTAAGAACACAAGTTGGATTAAAGAATTTAGAACACTAAATATAAGTTTTTTTTGGTCTGATTAGGTTTTTGGGTTTTCCCTAGTCCTTGCAACAAATGTTGGACCATAAATATTTTTACCCAGATATAACAACTTGTCAATTTTTTTTTATTAAATACTATTTAAAGGATCGACATATTTTTGAGGCGGCGTGTTGAAAAACATGTAAATTTGAATTTACTATTCAAAAATATGTCGACCAGTGCATTTACTTTGTTTCAATTATTTTGAATTTATCTAAATATTTTTGATTCATCACATGTGCTTTGAGGTTTAGTTTTTCTGTATTACAATATTGAGCTGATTGTAATTATATTTTTCATTCGTTTTTCAAATCATTGAAGTGACAAGTTCAAGAAAGAAAAGAAATAAAAAACAAGATATTCCATTTCAATTTTGTGTGTTTTTTTTTTATTTGTCTAATTGTTCCAGAAGTTTAACTGAATTATAATATAAAATCAAATAGGTAAAAAAAATATTCTGACCATATATGGACAAAAATAAAGTGGTGGAGCTGGATTCCAAGTTAAAAGCTATTTGGAAGAAAATTTCTTCTTTTGTTTAAACTTTGTATTTTTGCCAGCAAATATGATGTCGTTAATTCAGAATTTCCAAAAAAAAATTGTTGCTGAGGGAGCCGAAATTGAAAAGTGGCTATTTTCATTCAAATTAAAAAAAAAAAAGTTGGATTTATTCCTGACATTTCAATACCAGATTTATTAAACCAAAAAAGTTTCGCTCAATTGAATTTCGGTTAAATGATCCGGATTTCGCATTATGGAAAAAAATCTTCCATTAAGCAGTTTTGTAAAAAATCGCACGATGTTTTAAATATATGACCACTTCAAATTTGTAGTTTTTCATAAGAACAGTTATTTATAGAAAAATTGGATGCAATAATTTCCTACCTTCATACTAAAACTTTAGTACAGTCAAAACTCGTTAATGCGCGCAATTGATTGTAGACGCCGATTCGGATTACATATTTTTTTAAATTGTTTTAAATTTGTATATTTATATTTATTATAATAGGTAAATTTTCACTAAAATAGGTGGGACCGTTTTACTATAGACGTCGTGCCAAAATACAATGATAAGGGAAACATTCAATGATCATAATCCTAAAACTGATTTATCTTCACAATCCGGATATAATTCGAATTATAGAGATTTTACTGTATCTAAGTAAAATCTCTATAAACTAACCGAGGTTTGTTCAAAACATTTTTACCGCTGCATCCTTATGTCATTTAAATCTGCAGATGTTAAATTTGTAATTTAGTCTCATTGATCGGTATACATTCAACTGTGAACGAACTCTACGAAAAACGTCAAGTAGTTCTTTACGCAAATTTCCAAGTGTTAAAAACAACTTTTCTGTTATATTTTGATTTTTGTCAGGTTATCGTCTCTTTCTCTTTTATTATCCTATATACCGTTGATCTGAAATGTAAAGACTTCCAAAATGATAGCTGCTTTGCAAAGTGGGGAAAAATACCGATCTAGCGCGCAGAAAATAAAAAAATGAACTTGAAGGAAATTTTAAAACATTAATGCAGTTTTAAAGTAGATTGTTGAGTGTACTTAAGTCCGCATAAAATAATCCGAATTAATAAGTTAGAATGGAATGGAATATTATATTATATTATTTTTAGCTATAAATGGTATTTTTTAGCTATAAAATTGCGATGGTCGTGTGCATTTTGTGAATATATTAATATAGAATTTTGTCAATTTTTGATATATGGTATTGGTATTTAATTAAATGGAATAGTTATATAACCCATAAGTTATTTTAATTTAGGTGTTTCGGGCTAAATATATGTAAGGTCCGTTTTTTAAATTCTTTTGCGAATATGCATAGAATCACTTTTTATGTCGATTTATGCATGCCCGTCCGTCCGTTCATGTATTTTTGTTAACAAAGTACATGTCGTGATCCGATTTGGATGAAATTTGGCACAGTACACTTATTTGGCCCTAGGACGTACCCTATTGAAATTGGGAAAAATCTTTTCAAATTTAGATATAGCTCCCATATATATTTTCGTCCGACTTTAGGTAAATAGTGCACCAAAGTCCCTATATATCCTTCGATTTGCACGAAATTTGGCACAGCGTACTGAATTAATTCTAGAACGATGTGTGTTAAATTTCGTGAAAATCGGTTCAGTTTTAGATATAGCTCCCATATATATTTTCGTCCGATTTTAGGTATGTAGTGGACCAAAGTCCCTATATATCTTTCGATTTGCACGTAATTTGGGATAGCGTACTAAATTAAGTCTGGAGCAGTGTTGCCAATTTAGCACTTTTAGTGCTAGATTTAGCACTTTTTAAACTCGTTTAGCACCAAAAAAAGTGATCTAGCACCTAGCACTTTTTTTAGCATTTTTTATTTTTCAGTAATTTTTTATAATTTTTGTTTCATCCCAACAAATTTTCCCGTTTTTCGATTTCATATTGACGCATTGAAATTTCCCTATGTTTCACGCGTTGAATTTGATTTTCCAATGTTAAAAAAGTGACAGTAGATTTGTAAGCAGGTACTTCATATGGTGACTATGACATTGTCTGCTAGTAGATTGTTTATTTGAAAAAACCAAATAAAGCGGTCCATTGAAATTTTCTGAAAATAAGTTTTTTAATGCACCGACCATCCTGAATGCCAAGTTAAAACCACGTAAGAGTACCGAACAGGACCAAAATAGAAAAATGTCGACAAACATATATTTTTATACCCTTCACCACACTAGGGTCAGGGTCTTATTTATTTGTGCATATGTTTGTAACAGGCAAAAGGAAACGAGATAGACACACGGTTCTTTTTGAGAATATGCATTGAATCACTTTTTAAGCCGATTTATGCATGTCCGTCCGTCTGTCCATGTTAAATTGTAAACAAAGTACAACTCGCATTTTTTATTCGAATTGGATTAAATTTGGCACAGCTCATTTATTTGTGGAAATAGGTTCAGATGTAGATATAGATTCCATATATATTTTCGTCCGATTTAAGGTAAGGCCCTATATATCCTTTCGATTTGCACGAAATTTGTGCATAGTGATTAAGCCTAGAAAGACGTGTGTTAAATTTCGTGAAAATCGGTTAAGATTTAGATATAGCTCCCATATATATTTCCGTCCGATTTAATGTAAATGGTGCACCAAAGTCCCTATATATCTTTCGATTTCCACGAAATTTGGCATAGAGTATTGAATTAAGTTTGCAATGATGGGTGGTGAGTTTCGAGAAAATCGGTCCAGATTTCGATATATGTAGCTCCCATATAAATTGTCGTGCGATTTTATGTAAATGGTGCACCAAAGTCCCTATATATTCTACGATTGGCTTGAAATTTTGCATATGGTACTGCAAAATTTCAGAAAGATCTATGTTAAAATTCATGAATATCGGTTCAGATTTAGATATAGCCGATTTTAGGTAAATAGTGCACCAAAGTCCCTTTATATCCTTCGATTTGCTAACCTCCAAAATCCCGAAATATGAAATTACAGTTACTTTGGGATAATGGGGTGCTGCCGTTAACCAGCAACCCCTAAATATGTACATATATTAATAATTTCTGATAAGGAGATTTTTTACTCAATTTGAAATATCAAATTAAAGCCAATTCGATTTTAAAACGTGTTTATGAGGGCTACGTTTAAAAGTGGACCAATGTTGATAATTTTTAGTAAGAAGACTTTCTACACAGGGAGAATCCGAAATACAAAACCGCATATTAGGTTTTAAAATGTGCCCAAAACCTTAAAAAAATCAAATATTGGGTATGGTATACACAAAAAAGACCAATATATTTAATTTCCAATACCAAATGTCCTAGGAGTAGTGCAATATATGGGCAAAATTCCAAAGCTCTGTTTTCAATATTGCGACCTCAATCGAATGGACATGGCTATGAATATTTCATTATTACATATTAACAATTTTATTCATTTAATTTTTAGCACTTTTTTCTGGCACTTTTTTAAATTTTCTAGCACTTTCTAGCATTTTTTTCAACAAAATCTAGCATTTTTTCTCAACAGAGTTTTGGCAACACTGGTCTGGAGTTATGTGTGTTAAGTTTCGTGAAAATCGGTTCAGATTTAGATATAGCTCCCATATAATTTTCGTCCGATTTTATGTAAATAGGGCACTGAATTAATTCTAGAACGATGTGTGTTAAATTTCGTGAAAATCGGTACAGATTTAGATATAGCTCCCATATATATTTTCGTATGATTTTAGGTAAATAGTGCACCCAAGTCCCTAATATCCTTCGAATTGCACGAAATTTGGATTTATATGTAAATGAAGAGTTCAAAATGTGGCCGAATGCAAAAAGCATACTGAAATAAGTGTAACCTAACATGTGACAAGTTTCCATGAAATCGGTTTAGATTTCGATATTTTGCTTAAAATTTGTTTACATAATTTTGTCCCATTGTAAGGAGCAACTCTATATCTGACCAAAATTTAGTATAGGATGCGGAATGAAATGTTTAATTTAATGTTAATGGTCCTTCAAAAATGCGACGTCTGTTAGTTGAATATACCCCGTACGACTTTACTACTTTCCTTACTGTTTTTTATTTTTTTTTTTGTGTGTCTGTCTAGAACATCATACTAAATTTTTTCCTGCGACTTCCTGCGACAATTTTTTGAAAAAATGCTAATTTGGTGTAGGAAGCTTTTTTAAGGTTTTGTTCAAATAAAATTAAAAATTTGTGAATTTTGTTGATATAATTGATCGAATATGACTTGGAATAGATCACAGAATAACATATAAAAAAACAAGTTCAAAATGTCCGTCCTAAGGTTCCAGAGTAATGGGTGTGAGTATGAAAATGAGGGTATTTAAGTACGCTGCTCTAAACATTGATTATAAACACATGCACTGAATATACATTTATTCTAAATAAAATTTGAAATTACAATGAAATCAGTTGTAAGAGTATTCTCAAATACCGCAGGTAAAGGGTCTACTTTATGAACCCTGAGAAAATATCATTGGTGTAACATTCATATATACACGGTTTTACCTACATTTATGGTTTTCGCTATATGCAAATTACAACAAAATTTTGTCACTAACACCAAATCCCAACTTGTACGAATACGGCCTGTCTACCTTACATGCAAGGATTTGATGTTTAGAATGTAATGTGGAAAAATAATAGCTCCGATCGGCCACTTTTCGAAGAAAGGAAGGCACGTATCAATAATGATTAGAAGGAAGAAATACACATTATTGTTGACACACCTAAGTCAGTATCCGGAACAATAACCCTGGCTTGGCATCGTCGATAACTGGTGTTGACGAAAAATTAATTAAAAATGTTAGTATCATCCATTCAATCATGGCCTGTGGATATGCTATTAACGCAGAGTCATTTAAAAAAAAACTTACTGAGGAAACATTTATTCTTTTCGTGAAATTGTATGCTTGGTTCTATATGACTTCAAGCATACAAAAAATATTAGTGCATGGAGCTGATATAATTAAATGTGCAGCTTTGCCCATAGGAATGTTGTCCGAAGAAGCCATGGAATCCAGAAATAAGGACATTCGGAACTACTGTACACCAGAAAAATTAGTCGTGTGGAAATAATCAGGGATCTTTTCAATAGGTTGATATTTTCTTCTGATCCAATAATATCAAGTTTGTCTCGTAGTACATCCCTTAACCATCGATATAGTGATTAGTATTTAATAAGTAATGCCTAAATTTTATAAAATATATACAGTTTAATTTTTTAGATATATAATATTAACAATAATGATACATATAATAACAATAGTGTTTGCCCTTAACTCACTTTTTACCCTCCAAATGTTTCGGAATTTTTAAAAGAAGCTCCCATTTTAGGAGTACTATTAGTTGCAACGAAAAATGTTGCTTATTAAAAAATGTTTAAAAAGCTTCAAAATAGTAATTTTCAACTAAAAATTTAAGTTTTTTCTAAAAAAATCGCCGATTAACCCACTAATAAAAAAATTGCCAATTTTTTTCATAAAATAATTAAAATTGTCCATCTAAATCTATTCGTATCCAAAATATCGATAAACATACAGTAAAACATCTACTTTTATTTTCTGCGCGCTAGATCTGCATTTTTTCCCACTGTGCTTTGCATTGGAACAATGCCCTATGTTTCATAATGCCACAGTACAAATATTTACGTTGAATACTACTCCAAAATAAAATGTAAAAAAAATCGCTCCTCAAAACAAGACTGCGGAACGAACCTAATTTCCTGCCAATATCTCGCGAGAAACTAAAGAGACGTTGATAAAATATTTTTAAATGTTTATTTCATATAACAGGAGATTTGATTTTTTATTTTATTGTAAAAGAGAATAAAAACGACTTACTCTCTGAAACATAAAGTTGACGATCCAACATTTAAACCTACATTTAAAATCGATAATGCAATTGAGAATTGAGTATCCAATAACAAAGACAAAAATTAGATTCAATGAATTAAATTTAATAATCACACACAATTTTCGAAAATAATTGCCTTTGATTTCAACAGTTTTTCATGCTTTTGTTAACCGAAGACGCAAAAAAACATCATACAAAAATTATATATTTTTGAGTTAATTCGCATTCTTGTACTTTGTTCGCTCGCCTATTTGACTAAAATGAAATAAATTTTCTGCAAAAGAAATACTACAATTTATATGAAATAATGTTATGTTTCGTTCGTTCTGTTTTTACTAACCATTTGTTTTATATGTTCTGCTTTTTTCTCTCAATAGGATTATCATTCTATGGATCTACAGGTATACATTTTAACACGTACTTCTTGTTGTTGTTACATTATCATTTACACTGTTTATGTGCACACTTACAGAACCACATGATGATATACCCGGCATTGGGCAATATGATGATTTTCATACAATAGACTGGCAACGCGATATAGCACGAGATCGCATGCGACATCGTTATATTGTTAAGAAACGTCAAGATTCCTTGTGGGATTTAGTGAAAGGAGCCCATGACGCATGGTCGGGATGGTTGTGCGTTCTGTTAGTGGGAATTGCTGCCGGTTGTGTAGCCGGCATGGTTGACATTGGAGCTAGTTGGATGTCAGACTTGAAGCATGGGATATGCCCACAAGCCTTTTGGTTTAATCGTGAGCAGTGTTGTTGGCCCTCAAAGCAGTCGGTGTTCGAAGAAGGAAACTGTTCAACTGTAAGTTTTTAGTCATTGTAGAATCTGAGAATTTCTAAAATAATTTAATTTCAGTGGAAAACCTGGCCACAAGTTTTTGGTTTAAGTAGAGAAGGAACTGGAGCTTACATTGTGTCGTACATTTGGTATGTTCTCTGGGCCCTACTATTTGCTGCACTCAGTGCTTCATTGGTTCGAATGTTTGCTCCCTATGCCTGTGGATCTGGTATACCTGAAATAAAAACAATTCTGTCTGGTTTTATTATAAGAGGCTACTTGGGAAAATGGACCCTGCTTATAAAATCGGTGGGTCTCATGCTTTCGGTATCAGCCGGTTTAACTTTGGGCAAAGAGGGTCCCATGGTTCACATTGCCAGTTGTATAGGAAACATCTTTTCACATTTGTTCCCCAAATACGGTCGCAATGAGGCAAAAAAGCGAGAAATTTTATCAGCAGCTGCAGCAGCAGGCGTTTCTGTTGCCTTTGGAGCACCCATTGGAGGCGTACTGTTTTCCTTGGAGGAAGTCTCCTATTATTTCCCCCTGAAGACATTGTGGCGTTCGTTTTTCTGCGCCTTGATAGCTGCTTTCGTTTTGAGATCCCTCACACCATTTGGCAACGAACATTCAGTTCTATTCTTTGTCGAATATAATCAACCATGGATTTTCTTTGAATTAATACCCTTTGTGTTTCTGGGTATTATGGGGGTAGGTAAATCCAGTCTAAAAATTGTTATTTTTGTTTAACTCATGGCTTCCGCTTGATTTACAGGGTATAATTGGCACACTTTTCATAAAGGCCAATTTGTGGTGGTGTCGTTTTAGAAAATTTAGCAAATTGGGACAATATCCAGTAATGGAAGTTCTAGTTGTTACTCTAGTCACTGGCATAATTTGTTATCCGAATCCGTTCACCCGCATGAACATGAATGAACTAATATATCTTCTCTTTAGTCAATGTTCGCCAGGAGATGTATCAAATCCTCTGTGGTAAATATAAATGTTTTATTCAGAATTAGGGATTAGCGTAACAATCCTAATGCTATTTAATTCACAGCGATTACACACGCATGAACATAACAAGCGGAGCATCTTCGTCGATAGAGGTAACACAGTTGGGTCCTGGTGTCTATCGGGCAATTGGTCTTTTGATATTGACATTCTTCTTGAAGTTGGCTTTAACCGTTTTTACTTTTGGTATGAAAGTACCTGCCGGTCTTTTTATACCATCACTCCTGCTTGGAGCCATTATGGGCAGAATTGTTGGTATTGGTAAGTTCAGTGTGATTTTAGTTTTTCGGGTTTTTAATATTTTACATCGAATTTCGATTTTATACAGCCGTAGAACAATTTGCATATAGTTATCCGAATGTGTGGTTTTTCACCGGAGAATGTGTACAAGGCAATAATCTCATAACACCTGGCTTATATGCAATGGTAGGAGCTGCAGCTACACTGGGCGGTGTAACCCGCATGACGGTATCCTTAGTAGTTATAATGTTCGAATTGACCGGCGGTGTGGGTTATATAGTACCATTAATGGCAGCAGCCATGGCTTCAAAGTGGGTGGGCGACGCATTGGGAAGACAGGTAATTCAACACAACATCCAATATTTTAAATGATTGTTAAACGAATATAATTTATTTTAGGGTATATATGATGCTCATATTGCTCTGAACGGGTATCCATTCCTAGACAGCAAGGAAGAGTTTGCACATACAACGCTAGCTGCGGACGTAATGCAACCCAAGTAATTAACTTTTAATTTCTTCCAAACATGTCCATATATTCATTAAGGTCTTTACAGGCGAAATGAAACGTTGAATGTTATAACACAGGATTCTATGACCGTGGACGACATTGAAACACTGTTGAAGGAAACGGAACACAACGGCTATCCAGTAGTGGTGTCTAGAGAGAACCAATACCTGGTTGGTTTTGTATTGCGCAGAGATCTTAACCTGGCCTTAGGTAAGCTCGTTCCACTAGTTTTGTGTTTATAAACATCAACATTTTTTGGATTGATTGTAATTAAACAAAATTTGATGACATTTACAGGAAATGCAAAACGTTTCTTAGAAGGTATAAATGGACAGTCGGTAGTGTTGTTTACATCGACAGCACCTGCACAAAACTTGGGACCACCACCATTAAAATTGAAGAAGATTCTTGACATGGCACCAATTACCGTCACCGATCAGACGCCCATGGAGACTGTTGTTGATATGTTTAGAAAATTAGGTTTAAGGCAAACTCTGGTCACTCACAATGGGTAAGTCAATTCATATACATCATATTCCCACCACACTGGCGTTCTAATATTACATTCCTTTTTATTTTTATTTAAGACGCCTGTTGGGAGTTATAACAAAAAAGGATGTATTGCGGCACGTGAAGCAAATGGATAATGAGGACCCGAACACTGTTTTATTTAATTAAATCGGCAGGCATACAAAATTTAATATTATATTAATCAAATTTAGGAAAAGCATGTGAAAGCACTTCATTCAGTCATGTCATTTTTTGCCTTTTAGAGGAATTAAGGTAGCGAAAGCCAATCAAATTCAGTGTATCGTCGTGGCGGTCTATAATTGAAATGCAAAATAAAAGTACTAAACGATGTATTGTTAGACAACATAACTTTATTCCTGTTGTTTTAGCGACAGCAGATGGCACGAATGATACACGTGTGATAGAGATTTGTGACGTGAATAGTTTATTTCAGATATGAATGAATATACTATGGTGTATGTTTAGATCGAATGTGATCATAGACGCTACACACATTCTTCTCTCTCCGTTGTTACAATATTAACTGTATATCCTTTGGCGTCACTACACTCAGTGCCAGTCACAATTCCACAATAATTCGATAAATGCTCACTTCTTATCACTTCACATTGAAAAAACTCATCAAATACATAAACTATATACCACATGTATGTGCAGGCCCTTCCCTTTCGGTATTATATAGCATAAAATTGTATACAATAGCAAAAATTCGTATTCTCATAGTTAACTTTAACAAATCGTTTCTTAATAGCTCCTTCGATGTATGAAAGGTGGACAGACCTTTGATAGTGTATGTGATGATGTTTGTTGTTGATATTTAATATTCCCCTTTTATTCGAATACAGGAAATGCTCCTTTATTCGATTTTTTTTCTTTTGTATCTTCTTCAACATATATTTATTTTTACTCTTCCATTATGTTTGATTATTTTTTATTATAATTGTATATTATTTTTACATTTGGTAAAATATAAATCAATCGTGTATAAGTGCAAAGTATATATACATATTATTAGGCATAATAATTTAGTTTGTTTTTGTATATAGTTAATTATTTAAACAATCATTACAAATTTTATTCGATAAATAAAGATACATTTAAAAAAGAGAAACAAAATAATTTTTTTCTTAAATTTCTAAGGCAAATATTTGAAATTCTTTCTCGTAAAGACCGGTAATAATCCAGCAGCTGAAAAGTAATTACGTTATTGAACAAAAATTATTGGTAAATTTATTTAAAATCTCTTACCCATTGTCACTTGATTTTATGAAATTTCCTTTGCCTCGTAAGTCTCCCTTAATCGTTGCATGAACACCATCAAATAATCTGTAAAAGTACAAGTTGAAAGTTGTGTAGCACGGCCTTAGAGGGGAAGTTAAATATGGCAGCGTAAACACTAACGACATAGACAGAAATGTCAATAATTTTATGGATATAATTGTAAAGTCATTCGAAGAACGTTGTCCACTTCGAGGAAGGAAATCGAACGCAAAGGTGTGGATGACTGGGGGAGATTCGGAATAAAGGAAAACAGATCTGAAGACTTTACAACAGAGCTAACCAGAAGAAATCTACAGAATACTGGGCCAACATCCACGCTAAGCGGAAAGAATACAACAAAATGAAACAACGCTAATCGAAACTCCTGGCAAATTTTCTGTGATCAGGTATATAGCGTAAATGACGTCTATCAAAACCCATGGTAGATAGAGACGACTCCTTATTCCCACCAAACACATCGACATCTGATTAAGTAACGGTGCTAATGGAGGAAAAATACCAACAACCTAAGATTGATGCGCGATGTATTGAAGAAGTTTTCATAATTCAAAGTGGACTACATAGCACTATAATTACCAGTAATCTTTAACGCATGGCTACGGTTTGAGTGCACTTTCAAAGAATATTTTATTTGAGCAGAATATGTCGATTTATGCATGTCCTTCTGTCTATCGAAGCCACGTTAGAACTTTGAAATTTTGTACATACGTTATTATTACTCCTACGATAGTTGGTATTGAAAATGTCCACGTTTATGTATAGCCCCTATATTAGGTTTTTTGGAACGTTTTTCAACCGAATTGGCTGTATGTTGGGTTCTCATAGGGTAATACCAAAAATTATCAATATTGGTCCATATTTAGGATGTGGGTACATAACGGTTTCTTCCAAATTTCTGTATTTTGGAGAATATGGGTAGCTGGGTAGCGAATTAGCTGTAGTTTGTTATTTTGAATTCACATTAGGTAAACTTGTTCGTACCAAAAATGATCAATGTTGGTTCAATTTTTACTGAATATAAAAGAACCTCAATATTTTAGGTATTTTCGGCTCAATTTTTGGTATTTTGAATTATCATTGCATAGCACATATTTTATGACATAACCCGCCATATATATAAAATCCCAGCTTGATTTTGGGAGAAAGCCTGACATAACATTCATTGTTCTCTATTTTTAGTAATATGTTTACAGACGTATACTGTAGAAAGAATAATAAATATGGGGTTATAATTATATTCAAAAATAATTACCTGTAACAGTCAAGAGATCCATCATCGCCAGGCGCAAAGACCATATTGCCATCATGAGAACACGCAAGAATATTTGTGAAAGGTAGTGGTATTTTAGCTATAACTGTGTCAGTTTCCTGAAATAAATTTAAAAAGAAAACATGCATGAATGGTGTTTTCCCTTAATCAGTAGCGTTGCCGTTATTTGGGAAACTCTTCAATCACTATTCCAAAAAATCGACTTTTGTCCCAAAAATTGCATTTTGAGTCGTAAATTCAGTTGTTTTTTATTCCGTCACAATTTTATTATTTTTGTACACAAAATTATTAACTGACAACTTTCAAAATGAATATTATTCACCAGATTGATAGGGGATCATTTTCAAAATCAAAACTATTTTGATTTTCTTCATGCATTGTGTGTGTCACACATACATAAATAAACTTTCAAAAAATAACTCATACTATGATAAATGCTGTACGGCATGATGTATAGTGTATGGGGCCCTTTATGAATAAACCTTGGTTAGCCGCATCGAATATCATGTTACAAGGAATGATGCTGTCTCATAGCGATCGGCGCGATATTTTAAAGTGCTATAATATTAATATTAGACAATATCAATGTAAATATTTAAGTCTCCGTCTGTTTATTAATGATAGCCTCCGAACAATCTGTGATTGAATGCTCCAAAAATAGAGCATATGATTAAAGTAGATACATTAAAGTACATCAACGACGTTTTAAGTAAGTAAAAAAATTTTATATTCTGGCAGGTTCTGGACGGGGACAATTTGTAAGCGAATTAATGTTTTCTACTTAATCTTATTTTTGCCATTATATGTGTACTTACATCTCTGGAATTTCGTAAGTCGTGAAAATAAACTTCGCCACTCAGATCACAGCTTATCACAATGCTATGACCATTTGTTCGTGTCTTTAACAATGATGATGTCATAAATAGATGTTTCTTCAATGGAATTATGTCCACATGAAACTTCATTATAGTCGCAGAACTGGAAATCCAACAACGATAAATGGATCCATCATCACAGCCAACAACAAAATCATTTCCACTTAAAGCCAGTAAACACGAAATGGATGCTTCCTTTGAGCCACTCGATGGTGCTGGTTTAATAAAATATCTGAGACAACATTGGAAATTATGATCTTAACTTTGAAATTTAACTTTTCGTATTGAAGACTTACTCTGCTTCTGATATTAATTCAGTACCCAAACCCCATTGTACCACGTAACCGTTACTGTGCGCTGTTAGTAGAGTTTGTTCGCTAGACCAATCCATTGCAAGGGCATACCCATGTATTGATGTTGCATTGAACAATTCAGTTATGGCCACTGATTTGATTTTTTGATCACAGTTCCAAATGTAAATGTCACCATCCATAGTGGAGCCGGCAAAGGTGCATTTGTTAAACGAATTTGTACACAGACTGCGCAAGCAGGCCTTAACGGATACACGCTTAACTTCTGTCCAGACAATAAAATTAGAGGTAAGTTCGCGCATTGGGACATACACCAAAAAGTATTGGTCGACGTGTTCGCACCAATCATCGTCATGAGGTGATATTGTACTGATGACTAAAATGGGAGCATTGTTGGTATGTACCGCCAACCAAATTCCAATTCCCTGCGAGTTTTCGGATGTTTCCAACTGAAGCCTCTGATAAGGCTGTATTTCAGGAAATTCAACAACAGCTGTGGCATTGGAATTGAAGTCTGGTGTACAGCCTTTGAGTAGTTCCTTTTCGACAGTTGGAAGTATTTGACGTAACCAAATGGCCAGTTTCCGTTCATCGATATTTTTTAGGAATTCCTTATTTGCGTAGGTTTGTGTTTCCTTACTAAATGTCGGATGCGTTTCGGTGGACGTATCGATTTTCGGAGGTAGGGGATCGGTTCCCGTATTTTTATCCATTAACTTCATTTGCTTTTCATCGTCATGTGTTGCTCTGAATTCAATAACCGGTGACGAGTATTCGGACAAATCGTCCATTCTGCGGAGTTGTCCTATTTCAATTGAACATTATCCTGGTATTACATTAAAACGGATATGGTATTTTATTCTATTGTCATGGTTACCAATTTAAGGGTAGTAATTTGTATTAGTATTGGACAGGTTAGGCATAGTTTAAATTAAATATCGGCTGACAAGAGTTCACCTGACCTACCAACAACCCCTGTTTATGTGAACAAATAATCTTTGGTTAAAAACAAATATGAATGATATAGCTGTGTCTAGTTACTTCTCCAGAAAAATTTACTCAGTAAGTTATTTTTCAGAGAGTAAGGCGTTATATTTTCTTTTGCAATAATACTAAGAAAAGTAAACAGGCAGCATCCAGTATGATTTTGCAAAATATTACGGAATTAGCTAAAATGCAAAAAGGCGTAACTGAGAAAAAATTGAAAATTGACTTTTTGAATGTCAACACATGTATACAATACAATTTTTTGTTAGTTGCGCCTTTTTGAATTTTAGCTAACGATATAAATAATTAATTTCTAATTTAATGAAACTTTGCATTACTTACGAACTTTGTCTTGATTTAGATTAGGCGAGTTTACTGGCGGCAATTCTTGTCGTTCTATTTTGAACTTGCTTCATGCGTCTATACAAGGCAATTCGGTATCCAAAATATTTTTCTATTTGTTGTTTTTTCACATTTAAATATATGTATATAAAATGTCAACAAATACGAAATACACAAAACGAATTGCCAGAAAATTGTCGGTACAAGCAATTTTTTTTCATTTGTATTCCCCTTGCCCCTCTCTCCTACAAAGACTTGCCGCAAGTAAACTCGCCTAATCTAAATCATGACTTTCTTTGCAAATTAAACTTTGCAAATTAAACAAATGTTTTGAATAATTTTTGTGTTTGGTCATAAAACAGCTGATCCGAAATTGGCTGAGTTTGCAAAATCTTACTGAATAAAATTCTTTCAGTAAACTCCAGTAAGTTCGTTGTTGTTCAACTGTCAAACTTGCTCTCTCACTTGACTCTCTTTTACTGGATTTTTGGGTAAACAGACAACATTTAGCAACATTTGGTAACAATTGTTACCAAATATCGAGTAAACAGACACAGGTTATAAATGATTCGAATTCGTTCGTTCCTATGGTCTGTTCCCGTGCTTCAAGAATCTATTATTTTTTACTACGATATCAAATTTTCTTCTACTCTTCTACTTTTGCCAGTTTTCCAACTTTTTATTAAAACGCGTTACTGTACGCATAAAACTAGTAAAACGTTCAAACAAATTTGAGAGAGCCCAAATTATGATGCCTTTCTCTTTGTTATTTTCTTACTTCCGAAATTTGGCCGTGTAAAAATGGTAACCAAGAATGGCTGTTGCGTTGATTTTGTCAAATAATTTTGAAAAATTTACTAGCTTTTCGTTCCAGAACTTTTCGAATTACTTATATACTCACCAGAGATCCTATTTTATTTGTCATAATTATATCACAATGCTATGACCATTTGTTCGTGTCTTTAACAATGATGATGTCATAAATAGATGTTTCTTCAATGGAATTATGTCCACATGAAACTTCATTATAGTCGCAGAACTGGAAATCCAACAACGATAAATGGATCCATCATCACAGCCAACAACAAAATCATTTCCACTTAAAGCCAGTAAACACGAAATGGATGCTTCCTTTGAGCCACTCGATGGTGCTGGTTTAATAAAATATCTGAGACAACATTGGAAATTATGATCTTAACTTTGAAATTTAACTTTTCGTATTGAAGACTTACTCTGCTTCTGATATTAATTCAGTACCCAAACCCCATTGTACCACGTAACCGTTACTGTGCGCTGTTAGTAGAGTTTGTTCGCTAGACCAATCCATTGCAAGGGCATACCCATGTATTGATGTTGCATTGAACAATTCAGTTATGGCCACTGATTTGATTTTTTGATCACAGTTCCAAATGTAAATGTCACCATCCATAGTGGAGCCGGCAAAGGTGCATTTGTTAAACGAATTTGTACACAGACTGCGCAAGCAGGCCTTAACGGATACACGCTTAACTTCTGTCCAGACAATAAAATTAGAGGTAAGTTCGCGCATTGGGACATACACCAAAAAGTATTGGTCGACGTGTTCGCACCAATCATCGTCATGAGGTGATATTGTACTGATGACTAAAATGGGAGCATTGTTGGTATGTACCGCCAACCAAATTCCAATTCCCTGCGAGTTTTCGGATGTTTCCAACTGAAGCCTCTGATAAGGCTGTATTTCAGGAAATTCAACAACAGCTGTGGCATTGGAATTGAAGTCTGGTGTACAGCCTTTGAGTAGTTCCTTTTCGACAGTTGGAAGTATTTGACGTAACCAAATGGCCAGTTTCCGTTCATCGATATTTTTTAGGAATTCCTTATTTGCGTAGGTTTGTGTTTCCTTACTAAATGTCGGATGCGTTTCGGTGGACGTATCGATTTTCGGAGGTAGGGGATCGGTTCCCGTATTTTTATCCATTAACTTCATTTGCTTTTCATCGTCATGTGTTGCTCTGAATTCAATAACCGGTGACGAGTATTCGGACAAATCGTCCATTCTGCGGAGTTGTCCTATTTCAATTGAACATTATCCTGGTATTACATTAAAACGGATATGGTATTTTATTCTATTGTCATGGTTACCAATTTAAGGGTAGTAATTTGGATTAGTATTGGACAGGTTAGGCATAGTTTAAATTAAATATCTGCTGACAAGAGTTCACCTGACCTACCAACAACCCCTGTTTATGTGAACAAATAATCTTTGGTTAAAAACAAATATGAATGATATAGCTGTGTCTAGTTACTTCTCCACAAAAATTTACTCAGTAAGTTATTTTTCAGAGAGTAAGGCGTTATATTTTCTTTTGCAATAATACTAAGAAAAGTAAACAGGCAGCATCCAGTATGATTTTGCAAAATATTACGGAATTAGCTAAAATGCAAAAAGGCGTAATTGAGAAAAAATTGAAAATTGACTTTTTGAATGTCAACACATGTATACAATACAATTTTTTGTTAGTTGCGCCTTTTTGAATTTTAGCTAACGATATAAATAATTAATTTCTAATTTAATGAAACTTTGCATTACTTACGAACTTTGTCTTGATTTAGATTAGGCGAGTTTACTGGCGGCAATTCTTGTCGTTCTATTTTGAACTTGCTTCATGCGTCTATACAAGGCAATTCGGTATCCAAAATATTTTTCTATTTGTTGTTTTTTCACATTTAAATATATGTATATAAAATGTCAACAAATACGAAATACACAAAACGAATTGCCAGAAAATTGTCGGTACAAGCAATTTTTATACCCTTCACCACACTGTGGTACAGGGTATTATGTCTTTGTGCATATGTTTGTAACAGGCAAAAATAATCGAGATAGACACATGGTTCCTTTTGAGAATATGCATAGAATCACTTTCTAAGTCGATTTATGCATGTCCGTCCGTCCGTCCGTCCGTCTGTCCGTCTGTCCGTCTGTCTGTCCATGTTAAATTGTAAACAAAGTACAGGCCGCATTTATTATCCGAATTGGATGAAAATTGGTATAGGTCACTTATTCGGCCCAAGGACGAACCCTATTGAAATTGGGAAAAATCGGTTCAGATTTAGATATAGCTCCCATATATATATTTAACCGATTTAATGTAAACGATCCCTATATATCTTTCGATTTGCACGAAATTTGGTACAGCCTAATCATTTAGGTCTAGAATGATGTCTGCCAATTTTCGTGAAAATCGGTCCAGATTTAGATATAGCTCCCATATATAGTTTCGTCCGATTTCATGTAAATGGTGCACCAAAATCCCTATATATCCTTCGATTTGCACCAAATTTGGCATAACGTACTGAATTGAGCCTAGAATTATGTCTGCCAAGTTTCGTGAAAATCGGTCCAGATTTATATATAGCTCCCATATATATTTTCGTCCGATTTCATGTAAATGGTGCACCAAAGTCCCTATATATCCTTCGATTTGCACCAAATTTGGCATAACGTACTGAATTGAGCCTAGAATTATGTTTGCCAAGTTTCGTGAAAATCGGTCCAGATTTATATATAGCTCCCATATATAGTTTCGTCCGATTTCATGTAACTGGTGCACCAAAGTCGCTATATACCTTTCGATTTCCACGAAATTTGGCATAACGTACTGAGTTGAGCCTAGAGTCATGTCTGCCAAGTTTTGAGAAAATCGGTTCAGATTTAGATATACCTCCCATATATAGTTTCGTCCGATTTAATGTAAATGGTGCCCCAAAGTCCCTATATATTTTTCGATTTGCACGAAATTTGGCATAACCTACTGAATTAAGCCTAGAGTTATATCTGCCAAGTTTCGAGAAAATCGGTCCAGATTTCTATATAGCTCCCATATATAGTTTCGTCCGATTTCATGTAACTGGTGCACCAAAGTCGCTATATACCTTTCGATTTGCACGAAATTTGGCATAACGTACTGAGTTGAGCCTAGAGTCATGTCTGCCAAGTTTTGAGAAAATCGGTTCAGATTTAGATATACCTCCCATATATAGTTTCGTCCGATTTAATGTAAATGGTGCACCAAAGTCCCTATATATCCTTCGATATGCAAGAGATTTAGCATAACGTACTGAATTAAGCATAGAGTGATGTCTGCCAAGTTTCAAGAAAATCGGTCCAGATTTATATATAGCTCCCATATATAGTTTCGTCCGACTTCATGTAAATGGTGCACCAAAGTCCCTATATATCCTTCGATTTGCAAGAGATTTGCCATAACGTACTGAAATGAGCCTAGAGTGATATCTGCCAAGTTTCGAGAAAATCGGTCCAGATTTCTATATAGCTCCCATATATAGTTTCGTCCGATTTCATGTAAATGGTGCACCAAAGTCGCTATATACCTTTCGATTTGCACGAAATGTGGCATAACGTACTGAATTGAGCCTAGAGTTATGTCTGTTTTTTTCGTGAAAATCGGTCCAGATTTATATATAGCTCCCTTTTATTATAGATTGATTTTAAGTAATTGACGCACCAAGGAACCAATAGGCTGATAGGAACAAAACTTTCTGAAATTAGAACAACCTATCCTGTGAACAACCTAACGCTTAATATTTGGATAGAGCTTCCATATATATTTTCCCCCGGTTTCAAGTAAATTGGGCATCAAACTCCTCATGTTAGTCAGATTGACATCAAATTTTGCACAACTTACAAAATTTAGCATAGAATTACGTAGTTGCGTTTTCTAGAAGTACAGACATAGCCCAACGGATGACCTATTTATATTTGTTTGAAGTCGATTTACATACTTTATGGATATATCTAGGTAGATTCACATTTAAATAAATATCAACTATTTTAGTTCATCCAATTTGATTTTAATGGTCCTGTTGAATACACCCAAAGTGGTGAAGGGTATCATAAAGTCGGCCCCGTCCGACTTTACTACTTTCCTTACTGGTTTTTTATTTGTATTCCCCTTGCCCCTCTCTCCTACAAAGACTTGCCGCAAGTAAACTCGCCTAATCTAAATCATGACTTTCTTTCATTTTCTGTAATTTTTATACAACTTAACTTGAAATTGAACTTTGCAAATTAAACAAATGTTTTGAATAATTTTTGTGTTTGGTCATAAAACAGCTGATCCGAAATTGGCTGAGTTTGCAAAATCTTACTGAATAAAATTCTTTCAGTAAACTCCAGTAAGTTCGTTGTTGTTCAACTGTCAAACTTGCTCTCTCACTTGACTCTCTTTTACTGGATTTTTGGGTAAACAGACAACATTTAGCAACATTTGGTAACAATTGTTACCAAATATTCCCTAAATGATTCGAATTCGTTCGTTCCTATGGTCTGTTCCCGTGCTTCAAGAATCTATTATTTTTTACTACGATATCAAATTTTCTTCTACTCTTCTACTTTTGCCAGTTTTCCAACTTTTTATTAAAACGCGTTACTGTACGCATAAAACTAGTAAAACGTTCAAACAAATTTGAGAGAGCCCAAATTATGATGCCTTTCTCTTTGTTATTTTCTTACTTCCGAAATTTGGCCGTGTAAAAATGGTAACCAAGAATGGCTGTTGCGTTGATTTTGTCAAATAATTTTGAAAAATTTACTAGCTTTTCGTTCCAGAACTTTTCGAATTACTTATATACTCACCAGAGATCCTATTTTATTTGTCATAATTTTCCATCAAATCAAAATACATATTTTGTGTGTGTGTGTAATGTTTTGAATACTATGTCAAATAAATTCAAAATATATTGAAATAAAAATTATGTTTTTAACATGTTCGTCTGGAAGTTATTACTTTGTTATGGATGAAACAAACATTTGATGGTATTCCCTACTGGATTTTGGGAAGAAATCTTAACCTTTCATGAATTTTTCGTGTTTCTACTTTTGTAAACACAAATACTTGTTGCGTATAATTATTTTATTTTTGGCAGAAGAAGCCACACCTGCATAGTTCCTTTTTTGTAATTCACCTCAAGCTGCCCTACATTGTATTATTGTACCATGGTTACTAATTACAAATGTGAAGTCAGATTTTGAAAATCAAAAAAACAAAAAAAAAAAAACAAATAACAGCGAAGTTGGTTAAAAGTGAGGTCATCAGCATGCTTTGTTAGTAAAAGTCAATTTTAATTTTTTTATTAATTTTTTAAAGGCAATTTTCAATTACTAATTTTATATTATCGACAATAACTCTTAGGTTTATGAACAATTGCAGACGATCGCAAAATATTGGACGGAGAACAGCTATAACCATTCAGAACCTAGTGCCAAGGTTCTGAAACTCGATTTTTTTAAAAAAATATATATATATATATTTATGAGTTTTATGTACGATTTTTTTATTTTTATCTTCAACTTACTGATAATTTTCAGTTTCGTTTTAATCGGCAGCCCCTTCTGTTTAATTGACCGTTGTTTCATGTTATTACTTTGACGCATGTCAATTTTATATGACAATTTGCAAAGATAAATTATATTCACAAAAATATGAAATTTTGACTTTGACCTCATGTCATTTGTAAACCGTTACCCAAGATTTAATAAAAGTTTTACTGGTGTAAAGCTCAAAATTCCCAAATTTCAAATATAGACTGTGTGCACTATGGGCTCACAGTCTATGAAATCTTACTAATCCGATTACTGACACCAATCCGGATAGTAATTTTTTCCGCATATCGAGGTTTGTTTCATGTTATTACTTTGACGCATGTCAATTTTATATGACAATTTGCAAAGATAAATTATATTCACAAAAATATGAAATTTTGACTTTGACCTCATGTCATTTGTAAACCGTTACCCAAGATTTAAAAAAAGTTTTACTGGTGTAAAGCTCAAAATTCCCAAATTTCAAATATAGACTGTGTGCACTATGGGCTCACAGTCTATGAAATCTTACTAATCCGATTACTGACACCAATCCGGATAGTAATTTTTTCCGCATATCGAGGTTTTTAAATTGGTTTGAATTTTTAATAATTTAGTGATTTTTTAAATAGTTTAATGGGTCGATTACGGATGGTAACCATAGTTTAGTGGCGTTGCTTCGAATAGAATTTTCCGGCAATCATTTATTTCTGGTTGTTGTTTAGTCGTGTTTTGCAATAAGAACTGAAATTTGTGGGCTTACCATAATGGTTAAAATTACTACTAAACGTTTAAACTAAAGTAGCCTTTCCTATTTAAATATAAATGCCGAACATCTTCTTTTGGGACCATGATATGTACGTGTATGCCATCTATACACTCGGGAACTTTGTTTTCGAATAAAAAAAAAATATTCTTCCCCTTTTCCCCATCGGTTAGTTTGGAAACGATCCAAATTTTTACACAGTTGAGCCATGCCAAGGTTGAAGTCATTGCCATGGGACTTGTGAAAACTTCCCTCAGAGCTGCACACACTTTGATGAGAAGAGGAATTGCTGTTGACCGTCGGACTTTTCGGAAACCGGGGTTTAATTCTTCAAATAAGCACACAACGGCATCTTTTGGTAGCCGAAAATACGCCTTAAAGCTAAAGTGAGCAGTTGATTGAACATTTCTCTAAACATAAACATCTACTTATAGAACGGATGGTAGTTCTAATGGATTGGATTTATCTCTTAAATGCCTTCTAATAGATGCCACGCCTTGCACATTATTTTTATCATAAAAAACTAGTTCCACTGAGCATATCATCACTTAAAATTAGTTTTTCTGAAATATTCTATTGAATTTTTGTTTGTTTACAATATTTCTAATATTTCTAGTTGCAGAACTGTGTCAAAACAGTATTATCGACGGCAACCGAGAAAAGTTGATATTCATAATAGCTGTCTGTTTACTCGATATTTGATAATCCAGTAAAAGAGAGTCAAGTTTGACAGTTGAACAACAACAAACTTACTGGAGTTTACTGAAAGAAGTTTATGCAGTAAGATTTTGCAAACTCAGCCATTTTGGGATCAGCTGTTTTATGACCAAACACAAAAATTATTCAAAACATTTTTTATTTTGCAAAGTTCAATTTGAAGTTAAGTTGTATAAAAATTACAGAAAATAAAAGAAATTTCGTAACACAAGATGAGTTGTTTACGTCTTCTTTATACAGCGGGGAGCGACAATAAAAGGAGCTTTCAATCCTGGAACAGGCTTTTGTAAAGTATTGAACACTCTTTTCGTTGTGGGCTATGTATGGTTGTGTCACGATTATTTTGGTAAAGTTAATTGGTAAAGGAATAATGTGACTGAATTGGTATGTCATTTCCGAAAGGACAGGTATTCTAACGTTGAATATTATGCTGCTATGATTATAATAAGCTTGAAGCCCAAGAAGTTCATAGACATGTTCGTCTGAGATAATCTCAATAGACTGCTGTGTAAATAAATCGTGTAAATCATTTTGGTCAAGAATAAATTTAGAAATGACATTTAATTTGGCTAAAACTTCTGCTAGGTTAATTAAATGGTCGCTAAACAAGTCGATATTGTAATTTATTTCTTCCAAATATTTCATTTCGTGTAGGATGCTTTCTTCCTTATGAATTTTGTTTGAAGTCTCTTGTGATAAATGTGGTAAATATGATTCGATTTTTCTTGCTTGTCCGAGATTTACCTGCACTATCGCTTGGTCCGGTCTGATAGGTAGTATTTCTATAAGTTTTCTTTTTAGTTTTTAATCTAGATTTATGTATTTTTTGATTTCTTGTTGTAATTATTGTTATTTTGAATTTTGTGTTTTGAAAATCTTGGTGTCATTTTATTTCTCCTGCATTCTTTTCTGTAAATGTCTTCGTCGATTTCAAAATTTTCGGGTTCATGTCTGTCTTTATTTAGTTTTTCAAATCGATTCTGAGTTTTTCTTTAATATAAGGGTAAAGTGTTTCCTGAAACTCATTAAGTTTACGTAAGTAGTCATGTTCGTTATTGAATCGAACATCCCTGTCAAATTTATAAATTCTTCCATGAAAAAGTTCGTAATGTGTAAGATTAGTTGCAGAGTGAATAGCGTTCGTGATCTTGTTCTATTGGGAATCGAGTATGCGGCGGCAAATTTGGAAAACTTATCTAATATTGTAAGAACATGGCAATTGTTTATAGAATAAAGATCAATATGTATTATGTCAAGTGGTTTTTTGGGTGTTTCTGGTATTTCATATTTAATCTTTGGAGGACTTCTATTGTATTTAAGTGTCTGGCATTTTTCACAATGGTTAATTGTTTTGAATATGTCGTATTCTCTGATGAGGTTTTCCTATTCGTCGTCATGTCTTACGTCGGTCAATTTTACTGTGCAATGTATCACCTTGAATAATTTATTATTTGAGAAATGCTTGTTGTCTGTAGTTGTGATACTGGTCTTCTATAAAAAAATATGTGGTTATATTGTTTGCATAATTTCATAATTTTTTTTCTAAATTTAAGTGATTTATTCGAATTGATTCGGCAATGGTCCTAAAACAAGATGCTGAATGAAGGACTCTCCAAATTCCAATTATTTATTTCAACAAAGTCGTCCGATTTATATTGTGCTACTTTAATGGGTTTGTCTAGGAATAATATGTGTTCTGTGTTTGAATTATTTTGGATTTCTACTTCGCTAAACCAGTTTTTGGAAGTATAAAGGCCTTCGGAAACAAGTAGGTGCGGTGTTAACATTGTAGAGTTTATGTATATGTCACCGTCTTGGATATCTACGGGGAGTTTAATAATGACTTTTGTCTGAAGTAAAATTAGGTTTTATTTTTAGAACACAGGTAGTCTCCGGTGTTGTTAAAGTTAAGTTGTGTAAATCTAGGTTAGCTTTTAGTTGTATTAGAGCGTCTATCCCGAGTAGTCCGTCAAAATAGTTATGGAATCTAAATACTAGAAACGTTAAGTTCCCAGATTTCTTAAATTCCTTGAATATGGGAATAATAGCCTTTTTGGTTATTTTATATTTGTTTAGAACTGTAGTAATTGTGATTGGTTGGCAATCGATTAATGATTTTTGTTCCGTATATTCTGGATTTATAAAAGATGCTGACGCACCAGTATCAATTAAAAATTTTAGTGATTTCCCATACGGAGAAGATATATTAATATTTGGTAATGTGTTTCCAAGTTTGTTTATTTCTACGTATCCGGTGGATTTTGGGAGGCTAATGTAAAAAATTTTGTGAGTCGTCTATCATATCGTCATTGTTACTATGTATTTCTTCATGATCGTTTTGAGAGTTTATGTTGTATATTTCTTTGTTTTTCGGCTGAGAGAATTTTGGATTTTGCGCGCGGAAAGTTGTATTGCTGTTCCTAGTTGTTGTAGATCTGAAGTTAGTGTGTCCCGAATCGACATCCATTGGTTCAGCTCTACTTCAATGTGAAAATCTACTCATTCTAGAGTTTGAATCTGAATTTTGATATTTATGATATTATTATAATTTGGTCTGTAATTTAGGAAGTTAGCTCCTGAATTATTGTAATTTTGATTTTGGTAAGAGTACCTTTGTTGTTTAAAATATCCATTATTATAGAGTTGTTGAAGATTGTCTGTTTTCCTGAAGTTAGGCCCAAAAGTGTCTCTTTTTTGATAGAAAATATTTTGTTCTTTTAGACAAAGTGACAAAGCTGAGGGCAAAGAGTCGGGTCTCATTGCTCTAATTTTTTCTCCTAATGGTTCTTTTAATCCGGTGAGGAATGTGTTCAAACATATTCCTCCATAGAGGTTTTTTTTTTGCTTTTATAACGCTTTGATCTTTTTCATTAATCAATACATTGTTGTGGAGTGTTGATTGTATTTCTACAATTCCCTTAATAAGGGAAGTTTCTGTTCTCTTGTCCGAATAATGTAAGATCAAATGTTCTTTTATTTCATCCCAGACTAACGGTGTTCCGTGCATATTAAGTACTTCGTTTGCTTCTCCTTCTATTTTATTTCTTATAGCTCTTAACAAAATTTTAGCACAAGGTGTGCCATCAATATCCCTAAGATGTAATAAAATTTCTTCGACATTATTAATGAATTCATATAGAAGCCTATGGTTTCCATCGAATCGTGGAAGGTCTTTAATAGCGTCGGGTATACGCAAAGAATTGAAAACGTCCACACTATTTGCACTTGGAGTATTCATTATGGATGTATTATCAGAAGTCGGTATTTTATAGGGCAAGTATTTTATTGAACTTTTTTCAGTTTTCGGCATTTAATTTTCAATCGCTAGAATCCTTTTCCTCTTTCTTTTTTATATATGGTTTACTTTGATTTTTTATATATATTCAGTGTATATATTATTTCCTTTTCATTCCTTTCTTCTTTATATTTTATATTTCCTTTATATTTTCCATAAATATCTTCTTTTTCAATATATATCTTCTTTTTTGTTTTTAATATATTTTTTTATATTTCTTATATATTTTTCTATATTATTTTCTTTTCATTATTTTCTTTGGTTTATATATATAATATATATATATATTATATATATTATATTTCCTTTTTATTTTCCATAAATATCTTATTTTTCAAATATATCTTCTCTTTTTTATATTTCTTATATATTTTCTATATTATTTTCTTTTCATTTTATATTTCATAAATATCTTCATCTTCTTTTTCAAATATATCTTTTTTTTAATATTTCTTTTATATTTTTATATCTTTTATTATTTATTTTATTATTATTTTAAGTGTGAAGATTATCTATGATATTCCTTCATAGATGTTTTATCTTCCTTTTTTCTAAATCCTAACTATAATGTTCATTCATAGTTTTAAAGGATTATTTTCTTTATTTAATTATTTAATTTAATTTTTATTCTTTATTTAATTTAATTACGAAAAGTGTTCTTGTACTTACAGCCATACCCAGAAATAGATGTGAACCATGATGATTACGATGTTATCTGCCTATGAGGCGTTGAAACGCTACGACGTATATCCTTTTCAGTTTTCCACTTCCATTTGTTTTTAAAGTTTTTATAGTTTTTTTAGCATTTTCCTTATCGATTTTTGAATTATCCTTTTTCACTTCTTCATTTATTTATTTTTATCAAAAGGGTTTTTTTAGATTTTGAATGTAACTTTTGCTCTTTTCACTTTTCACTTTTGTCATTTATTTTTATCAAAATGTTTTTTTTTTTTTGTAACTTTTTCTCTTTTCACTTTTGTCATTTATTTTTATCAAAATGTTCATTTTGTTTTTGGGTTTTTTTTTTATAACTTTTCCTTTTTTATCGAGTCCTATACGCGTTAGGCAGGACTACCGACTGCGCCAGTTACTAGTTTGTTTCCATTGATTCAAATAAAAAAAATTCCCCCTATTTATATGAGCCCTGTCTGTCGCTACAGAAGTTTCTAGACGATCTGGTAACACCTAGATTTCGAACAATCTACCAATGCAACAAACACATACAAACTTACATTGAGTGAACAATAACAACAACACATATACAGGCGAGGGAGTAACAAAGAAAGAGGAATTAAGCGAGCATCAATGATGATGTTTAACAAGAATTGTGCGTCAACAACAAAATAGAAAATGAAAGAGGAAATGGAAGGATGTAGAAAAATCTATACAGTAGTTGTTGTTGTGAAGTTATTCGAATAAACTGCGTAGTAGAAATTTACGTTACAATTCAAATTCTTAAATTAACGGAATTCATCTAAATTAAATTAAATCTAAAGTTATATTCGTAACATTGCCCCCCGCTTAAGCCTGTTCGTCCCGAATAGGCACAGTTCCCGTTCCGTAGGGGGCCAGCCGCTCCAGATGTACAACTTTAATCTTCGACCTGGGACTGTCGCTCCTCTTGATGCGATAAACCACATCATTTATTTTCGTGACAATCTTGTAGGGTCCTTCCCAGTGCATTTGCAATTTGGGGCATAGTCCTTTCTTTAGTTGTGGGTTGAACAATAGTACCAGTTGCCCTTCTTGAAACCCATCGGTATTTGCCGCTCGATCGTACCTTGCCTTCATACGGTTGCTAACCATTTTTATTCGATGGCGAACTGCATCGTGGACTTTACTAAAAGAGTTTTGACTGTCTTCATCTTGGTTCAGATCGTCGTTTGGGGTAGCACCGAATATCAAATCGCCAGGTAGCTTTAATTCATTTCCGAACAGAACTTTGGCTGGGGTCGGGAAGTGGAATCATGAATGGCCGATCTATAAGCCAGTAAAAACTTTGGAATATGCTCATCCCAGTCTCGTTGGCCACTGTCCACCACTTTCCGTAGATGTTCTTCCAGGGTGCGATTGAATCGTTCCACCATGCCATCTGATTGTGGATGTAGGGGCGTCGTTCTGGTTTTCTTGATTCCGTAGGAGTCACACATTTCCTTGAAGATCGCCGATTCAAAATTCCTACCTTGATCGGAGTGAACCTCAGATGGAACACCATAGCGACAAATCCAATTTTTGCTGAACACATCCACAATTGTCCTGGCTTCTTGATTTGGGATAGCATAAACCTCTGGCCATTTGCTGAAGTAATCTAAGACATACCGGTTTCCAGAGTCGCTTATTGGGAACGGTCCAGCTACATCCATTGCAATTTTTTTGAAAAGTGACTCCTGAATTATACTGCTGCATGTAGCCTCGACTCTTCCGTTTTGGACCTTTAGCTCTTATGCACCTTTCACAATTGGCGATCCAGTCGGCAATGGATTTTTGACAGCCGACCCAGTAGAATCTCTGCTTTACCTTTTCAGCGGTTTTTGCTATGCCAAGATGTCCTCCGCTTGGCCCATCGTGAAACTCCGACAAGACATCTCTTATTTTGGAGTCTGGGACGACGATCAAGTTCCGGTGAGATTTACCGTCCTCACTTTCCCATTTGCGATATAGGCAACCATCTATTATAAGTAGACTGTCCCACTGGGCCCAATAGGATTTTAAAAGAGGACTTTCGGAGGCAATTTCTTTGCGAGTAGGTCGCTTGGCCGTTTCTATGGCCGAAATTATTTTGCCCAGAATGGGATCCCCTCGTTGTTCCGTCGACCAATCTTCACCCGACTCAGACTGCAATAATCGGACATCAACGATATTCTCTTTACACTCAGCCTTTGAGCAATGCCTGCATTCTACCTTGCATGGCCGACGAGACAGGGCATCAGCATTACCGTGTTTTCCGCCTTTTCTGTGCTCGATTCTGAAGTCATAACTCTAGAGCCTCTCAATCCAACGGGCTAGTTGACCTTCCAGATTCTTAAACTGCAGCAACCATTGGAGAGCAGCGTGGTCGGTCCTCAGCAGGAAATGCTGGCCATATAAGTATTCGTGGTAGTGTTTAACACTCTCAAGGACAGCAAGCAGCTCTCTCCTCGTCACACAGTAATTCCTGTCAGGCTTCGACAATGTCCGGCTGTAGTACCCGATGACTTTTTCCTGTCCGTCGATTTCCTGGGAAAGGACGCCACCGATGCCGCACGCACTTGCGTCTGTGTCCAGAACAAACTTGCCGCCAGGTATAGGGTATGCCAAAATGGGGGCTCTGCATAGCATGTCTTTGAGCTTCTTGAATGCCTCCTCTTGGTCGTTGCCCCACTGAAACCTCTGGCCTTTTTGCGTCATGCGGAGTAGACAGGCGGCGATGTTGGCAAAATTTGGGACAAATAGACGGTAATAGGTGCATAGTCTCTACTTGCCAGTACCACTCTGCAGGTCGAGGGTGGAGAACCATGACGTCCCGGCTAATGTGTCCAATGTGTCGTCGATTCTTGGGAGCGGATAGCTGTCTTTCTTGGTGACATCATTCAACTTTCGGTAGTCCACACAAAATCGGGTGCTTCCGTCTTTCTTCTTGACCAAGACCACTGGGGAGCACCATGGACTTGACTATGGTTCTATTACACCACTCTTTTCCATTTCACTTATCAGCTTCTGGACCTCGTCTCTTTTTACCAGGGGAACACTTCTTGGAGGCTGTTTAATGGGTCTCGCGTCTGCTGTATGGATTTCATGCTTCACCACTGATGTTCTTCCTTGGTGCTCTTTTGTCAACGCAGGCATATTTCCATAATAGCTGCTTAGCCTTGTTCCTCTCGGAAGGTGATAATTGGTGTGTCCACTCTTTTATGTAGCCGTCAAGGTGCGTCTTCTCCATGGCTTTTCGGTGCTAGTTTCCAAATTAATTACAGCTTCAGCTGGTGTGCATTGTCCAACATCGGAAAATTGGCAAATTTGCTCTTGCTTGTTTGACAAGTTTAAAACTCTAACAGGAATCAATCCGTCCTTGTTGCTTTTCACCAGGGCATTCGCTATTAGGATGTTACTGTTTATGTTTACTGCTGGTTCCACCACCCACAACTTCTCGGCTCCACAATCTCCATTCATTGGTACCCATATTATTGCTTCGGCACAGGGCGGTATTATCTCTGGATGGTCCGTAATCAGACGTCTAATGTGTGTACTTTCATCGTAGCCCACGTTTAACGGAATTTCGACGTTAGACCAGGTCATCACACGCTCTTTCATATCCAGATTGATACCAAAGGCAATCATATTATCACTTCGTCTACGATATCGGCAACTATAAACTCGTAATTCTCCGATTTATTGGCAATAGTTAGTCTCAGCCGCGGGCTCCCCCGTTGCTTTGCGCAGTCTGACTCTATTAAGTTGCGTTATTTTTACCAGATCTGATCTTATGATGGACTTTGATGCGCCAGTATCTAACGTCAGAACTCGCTTGTCACCATTGACGTACCCAGTTGTTGTTAGGTTGTGACTTTTCTGTTGTACTATTGCTATGGAGATTGTGGGGCCATCGTCGATGGGAGCCAGTTCATGCCCCGCTGGACTGGCTCGATTTAGTTTAACGGTGACTCATTGGTGGACTGTTGAGCCATTCTTCTACCATCTTTCGTTGGAGGTGGTGACGATGACCTGGATCGTTTGCGCTTAGCTCTGCATTCGCGCGCAATATGACCTGCCTGTTAACGAGAGATTTGGGTTCGCAACATTCGGTCTCCAGTTGGCGAATCTTGTGGACCTGGGGCTTAACAATTATTCTTGCCGTCTCTTGGGCAGGGGCAAACGACACTGTTTCGGCAAATGACGCTTTTGGTGACGCATATGTTGCACATTTAATCTCAGGGTCACGTATGCCATTCACAAAGGTTTCGATTTTCATACGGTCCAGCAATGGGTGATTCTTTCCTGGATATGTCATTAGCACCAAACGTTCCACCTCCGCTGCAAAGTCTTGTAACGTCTCGTTTGCCCTCTGTACTCTTCCCCTTAGTTCCATAAGGTAGATGTTTTGTTTATGTTCGCCACCGTACTTACGTTCCAGTGCAGCAATAACATCTTCATAGTTGTTCCTAGAAGCGACAGGAATACTCTGTATAACATCAGCAGCACTACCCTTCAATGCCAGAAGTAGTGCAACCGCTTTGTCGCTGTCGTTCCACGAATTTCTAGAAGCCACTGTCTCGAACTGTAACTTGAAAACATTGAATGACGTAGAGCCGTCGAATACAGGAGGTTTGATTTTTAGTGTGTTATCAGGAACTCGCACCGGACCACCTTTAATTTCCAGTTCCGACATTTTCTTCCCCAGATTCGTAAACATGTGGTCGTGGACCAGAAATTTCTCATCCACAGACAGAATCTTCTCGTCAACCGACTGCACTTTCTTATCCAACTCTTTAATTTGGGCCTCCACGGTTTCCACTCTCCTTCCAATAAATTCTGTAAAGTTCTCGAGTTTCTCGTTCATTATTCTCGAATTTTCTTCTAACTTTCTGAAATTCTCTTCGCTCCTTCTGGAATTTTCCTCAAACATTTTAGCCAGCATTTCTCTTAAATCGTCACCCCTGGCAGCTACTGACGAGACTTCCCCACCGTTGGATTCGCCCATTTTCGATAAATCCACTTCATCCTTACTGTCAAACTCATATGTATCGATGTTCATACCATGGCGCTCGAACTCATCCAAAAGACGTTTTTGTAGCTCAGCCTTGTTGCCAGTAGAGGACAATTCCAATTTATTGAGCTCCTTCTTCAAGTCTTCCACTCGTAGATCCTTAAACTTCATCGTAGTATTATCGTAATCTCACTTCCGACACCAATTGTTACGTTCTTGGATTTTACTTAATCCCGTGTAGACGTTGTTTTATTTCCCAGTACAGTTCGTACCAAAAAAAAAAAACGCGGGTTCTTTCTGATTACGAATATTACAATGATTTTATTGACACAACTTTACTTTGCACTTTACGTTACTTGACTGTTTCAATTCGCGATCTGATTCACAACTGACTAACTGCCTTGCCATTCCCCCTATTTATATGAGCCCTGCCTGTCGCTACAGAAGTTTCTAGACGATCTGGTAACACCTAGATTTCGAACAATCTACCAATGCAACAAACACATACAAACTTACATTGAGTGAACAATAACAACAACACATATACAGACGAGGGAGTAACAAAGAAAGAGGAATTAAGCGAGCATCAATGATGATGTTTAACAAGAATTGTGCGTCAACAACAAAATAGAAATGGAAGAGGAAATGGAAGGATGTAGAAAAATCTATACAGTAGTTGTTGTTGTGAAGTTATTCGAATAAACTGCGTAGTAGAAATTTACGTTACAATTCAAATTCTTAAATTTACGGAATTCATCTAAATTAACTTACATCTAAAGTTATTTTCGTAACAATATAATAACTTTTTAAATTTGTATTTGTTTATATTTTATTAAAAATTAGTAATTTTATATTAGCATCAACAGTTTAAAATAATAAATATTTTATAACTAAAAAAGTTCGTCTAGTGAAAATTCAATCTGATGCCAACTGAAAATTCCATTGGATTGCATTTTGGCTAATAATCGATTGTGCTGATCGGAAAAACTACGATTTTTAGTGTTCCGGCAAGTGGAACACTAAGATTTTTAGTGTTCCGACCAGTGGAACACTAAAATTTTTAGTGTTAGTGTTCCGGTACACAAACATTAAAAAATATTTTAGTGGTACTGTTCCGGAGCACAACGAAATTCGTAGTGTACCGCTGTCGGAGCACTAAAAATCGTAGTGTACCGCGGTCGGAGCACTAAAAATCGTAGTGTACCGCGGCCGGAACACTAAAAAATCGTAGCGTACCGCGGTGGGAACACAAAAAATCGTAGTGTTCCATTTGGCGGAATACTAAATATCGTAGTGTTCCATTTGTCGGAAAACAAAAAGATGTATTTATCTTTTATTTTTCGTATGAATAAAGTTTATATTTTTATTTTTTTTAATAGATTTAATAAATATAATACATTTTTAAATTTGTATTTGTTTATATTTATAAGTGAAAATTCCATTGGATTGCATTTTGGCTGCGAATATTCCAATAATGGATATATGAGGTTTTGTAATATTTATCCAAAATCATAAAACTACTTTTTTCATATACGCGTAATTTGTACACTTCTTTTCATGAATAAGCAGGTAATAATTATGTTGATTGTGTGACAATCACCAAATTTTGAATATTTTTGCTAAAATTTCCTAAAAGTATGAATTATAGATGGATGCACGTATAATTTTTTTAAAGAAAAAAAAATTCATACTAACATTTTACAAGGAGATCTCCAAATATTATGGGAAAATCATGTTCGTTGTGTAAATTAATAAAAATTTTATCACAAGCTATATAATTTTGTCACAAAAACTGGCCAAAATACCTAACTTTTGTAATTGCAAATAAAGTTATATTCATTTTTATTATTTTTTTTTTGTTTTTCCGTTTGTAACGCATCGAAATAATCATTTCTGACCCTATAAAATATATATATTCTTGATCAGCGTAAAATTCTATGACGATCTAAGCATGTCCGTCTGTCTGTTGTAATCACTCTAGCGTCTAAACGAATTGAGATAGAACGCCAAAATTTTGCATAGAGTCGTCTTTTGTCTGCAGGCAGGTCAAGTTCGATGATGAGCTATATCGGTCCACGTTTAGGCATAGCTCCCATATAAGGGTACCCCCAAATTTTCAGTATTTCGGGGTTCTTGAGCGCGTTTTTCAACCGAATTCGCTGAAATTTGGTAAAATCGGTTCTTTTTGGATACCACATTTCTCCACTAAAAATTATAAATATAGGTCCACTTTTTCTGGCAGCCCCCATAGGACGGTACCTCTCAATTTTGGGGGGTTTTGACCGGATTTTTTTCACCGAATTGGCTGAAATTTAGTACTTTGAGTTCTTATTGGGTATCAAATCTCATCACAAAAAATTATAAATATAGGTCCATTTTTTCGGGTGGCCCTCAATAAGGGTACCCCAATTTTCGGTATTTTGGGGTTCTTGAGCCAGTTTTTCAACCGAATTCGCTGAAATTTGGTACTTTGAGTTCTTATTGCGCAGCAAATCTCTCCACTAAAAATTATAAATATAGGTCCATTTTTTCGGGTAGCCCTCATATAAGGACACCCTCCAATTTTCGGTATTTTGGGGTTCTTGAGCGCGTTTTTCAACCGAATTCGCTGAAATTTGGTAAAATCGGTTCTTTTTGGATACCACATTTCTCCACTAAAAATTATAAATATAGGTTCACTTTTTCTGGCAGCCCCCATAGGACGGTACCTCTCAATTTTGGGGGGTTTTGACCGGATTTTTTTCACCGAATTGGCTGAAATTTAGTACTTTGAGTTCTTATTGGGTATCAAATCTCTCCACAAAAAATTATAAATATAGGTCCATTTTTTCGGGTAGCCCTCATATAAGGACACCCTCCAATTTTCGGTATTTTTGGGTTCTTGAGCACGATTTTGTAGTCGTATATGGTAACAAATCTCCCTACCAAAAATTATTAATATTCCCCCCTTTTAGGGGTAGTCCTGAAAGCTGATTTTTAGCTGATTTTTTCCGTTCCCATATAGCTGTATTCCACCATAGTAGGGGGAATATTCGATGGACGAAATTTTCAGTTCATACCCCACATAGTATGGAATTCTAAAACGATTTAGTCGATTTAGACATATGTTGTAATAATTTTTCTCTCGGAAGATATCGACATAAAAACTAAAACTTGAGGTTTGAGAATGATCATCATATATAATATTGCCCTCTAAATTGGAGTATTTTCAGGATTTTATACACATGTTTCACCGTACCATTTGTTAATATATGTCAACATTTGATATGCTGAATTTTCTATTTGGTTTACAACAATCGATTGGAAGAATTGTCGTTATATGTATGTTCCCTATGTTTTAATTTCAAAAATTTGTCAGTATTTCTATGGTGAAGGGTATCCAAAGTTCGGCCCGGCCGAACTTAACGCTTTTTTACTTGTTATTATTTAATCTCATTTTACCTCAAAAAACAAAACAGACGTGTATGGTACACTACCAGTACAGTTCAAGTAAGTGGGACACTACGATTTGTATTGTTCCGACCAGTGGAACACTACGTTTTTTAGTGTTCCGAACAGTGGAACATTAACATTTTTAGTGTTCCGACCAGTGGAACACTAACATTTTTAGTGTTCCGAACAGTGGAACACTAACATTTTTAGTGTTCCGAACAGTGGAACACAACGATTTTTAATGTACCGCAGTCGGTACACTACGATTTTTAGATTTAGATTTGTTAGTATACCGACAGCGGTACGATTTGTTAGTGTACCGTTATCGGCACACTACGATTTTTTAATGTACCGCAGCTGGTACGCTAAGATTTTCGTTGTGCTCCGGAACAGTAACGCTAAAAATATTTTTAGTGTTTGTGTACCGGTACAGTACGTTATTTTAGTGTACCTATCCACCTTGGTACTGTACAGAACACTATGGAACGGTACCATAATGTTTATTTTCGAACGCTGATTATTATACCATGAAAACATCATATGCGCTCAAACGAATGTCCACTACTGTATATGGGCAAAATTGTCATTCCTTCCATCGTGAAATATGAATGTAGATATATTATAACAGTGGTGGGCATAACAAAATTGAGCAAAAGTGTGGGTGAGCGTAACTGAGAAATCATCATTAAAAACGACTGACCAAAAGAGAAAAAAGAGAATTCGTGTTTAACCATCGACACTCAGTTACGGTAGCGTATATGGCCGAGCATCCCTGTATTATAACCATTGCGAAAAAATTGCACATTTTCGAGAAATATGAGAAAAATATAGGAGATTGCGTTATTATTTTCATTATATTAATGACATGTATCCACCTAAAAATTAGACTATGTAGAAATTTAAAAATATCTACATAGTCTAAACACCACGATAAATCAAATGATATCAAAATCACACAAGTCTCTGTAGCGGTTTGCAAATTACACCGTCAAAAAGCTATTGAGAAAAATTATTTGTTTTTGGTTCGAAGAAATGAATGGCAGAATGTAGGTGAAAATGCCAAACTGGATTTCCTGGAAATGCTGGGATGTGGTTAACTGCTGCCGAAATGAGGAAATAATATTCTCTTGAGCAGGAATAATTTCTCCTCGGAATAATTATAAAAAACCAAAGAAAGAAAAACAAGGGTTTTAGAATACGAATTTTCCAAATGGTGGAATTTTATTGAACAAAATTCGGTATAGAATTTGGAAACGAATCTTACCAATGACAGTTGTGTTTGCTGGTTAGAATATAAGTGTTTTTATTGACAATAAGAAAAAAGAAAACAACCAGTGGAAAACAGAAAACATTTGCATTTAGTACCAAGAGAGAGAGGCACATTTAGGCAAATAAGGAAAATGGAAAATAGAGTGACCAGCATAGTTAACCTTGGCGTTAACATTACCGGCCCCCTTGCAGGAACTGCAACTAAAGAAATGAACCGAAATCTAGCACTATATCTCTTGTTTCCAACAAATTGAAAGCATTTAAATATATGTATATAGAATTGTGAACGGGATGGTACCAGGATGCAGTCTTCCTTCAGAGTGAACACCAGCGGAATATATATGTCCGTAGCCACTGGAAATCTGCTGAAAAGGAAAGTTTGTGCTTTTTGGGAAGGAGGAAAAACAATAGTGCATTAATTGGTGGAATATAATCGACATGAATAGCGACTAGTGTGTTCACTGGAGCAACTCTTATCTTGGAATACACTAGGTGAGTGAATACGGACGTACCTATAGCTATTCCCACGGAAAAAACGGCTGCGTATGCCTTTCTGGATGCATCGCAAAAGCCATGGAACTGAATGCCAGCCGAAGGAGTAAAATTGATCCACATCGGAATTCGAACTCGATCAAGAACTGAGTAGTTTAACTGGAATATTTCACATTCGGACAATGTGGAGGGACTAATATATCGGATCATATTTTCTGCATAATCGGACCATATCTTCTGCATAAAAACTTTCGCGACAACAATGCATGGTGAAAGCCAACCGGCAGGATCGAATAATTTGGGGAGCTCCTTTTTTGTGTAAGAACATGATAAGGCTACATGAAATAAATGATCATTAGGAAAATCTGCAAGCATGTCTCTCGAATTAGTTGTCCATTTTCAAAGGCAAAATCCAGCGGAATATAGTACAGATTTGAGTTCGGCTGTGGATTGAATGGCGGTCGAAACGGAATGGGATCCGAAAATCACATCATCGACGTGCATGAAATTACGAAAAATCTCGCTTGCAATCGGATATAAATCTTGAACATCGTCAACAAGTTGGAGAAGAGTGCGAATAGCCAAGTACGGAGCACAGTTGACACAGAAAGTGACAGTTTGTAACTCGAAATCATGAATGTTCTCACCTGGGTGGTTACGGAATATAATACGTTGGAATGGAGTATGATCTGGATGAATAAGAATATGGCGGTACATATTCTCGATGTCCGCATTGAATACAATTCGGAAGAAACGCCATTTGAGAAGTAAAGTGGTCAAGTCAGATTGCAACACCGGACCAGCGTGCAAAACATCGTTCAGGCTGTGGCCATTGGACGTTTCGGAAGGAGCATTAAATAACAGCCGAACCTTGGTGGTCGAGCTCTCCGGGAATTTTTTTCTGAGGAAGGTTCTCAACTTCGTAGGAACGACAAATCTCTTTGATTAACACTAGAACGCCGAAGGCAGTCATTTTGACCGCTTTCCAATTTCAAGTACAAAAGCAACTGTGCATTTAATGACACTTTTTTTTAAATTTGGTGAATTTTTTATAATAAACGTAATTCTATGAGGTACAAAAAGTCACCATATTTTAAAAAAAAAAGTGTCATTAAATGCACAGTTGCTCTTGTACTTGAAATTGGAAAGCGGTCAAAATGACCGCCTTCGGCGTTCTAGTGTTAAGGAGACCTCGCAGAAATTGGAAATAAGAGTGGCTGGTGGAGAGAAATCCGGAACGGGGCCAGTTAAAATCCATCCGAAGATGGTTTCTTGTCCCATTAAGGAGTCGCAAATATCTCGCATTACCCCAGCACGCATGATGTTAGGAAGAAAGTCACCGCCTATAAGGATATCGATGCTTGAACTTTTGAAGAAGTGTGGTTCAACTAGATTAATTGAAGGAAGTCGAGAGAACAAAGATGATGGTAATGTGTGGGAAGCACGGATGATGGTAATGTGTGGCTTGCACGGAAAACTGAACGGAATCATCAAATCGAGAGGACAGCGCAACAGAACATAATTTTCGAACGGAGGCAGCTGTCGAATTATTAAGACCAGAAACTTGAACGTTGGTACGCTGATACGGAAGTTTGAGTTTGTTGAAGAATCGTTCTGATATGAATGTTCCTTGAGAACCCGAATCTAGAAGTACACGAGCGTGATACGTTACACCTAAGTGGACCACATTCACCAACGCAGTCCCTAACAAAAATCCCCAAGAGTTGGATATAAAACATGTTTGAATTATTCCACCACCTGGACTAGTGGACTGTATTGAATTGGGAGAAAATGGAGTGGAGTGTGGGCTTAAATTGGTAGAGCTCGTAGGTGAATTTGAATGATCATGGAGCATAGTGTTGTGCCGCCTCTGACATTCGAAACAATTATTTTTCTCGTACAATTTTTTATTTGGTGAGTTTTCGAGAAACAATTCAGACATAGACCTTGTTTCTTGATCTCAGCCACTCGTTGTTCAACATCCATAGCAATGAATCTAGGCCATTTTCGAATTATATGAGCGGAATTTGTGCACAAAGGACAATTTGGAGCCTTGTCAGTCTTGTCAGCCAAACCTTGTTCCCAAAGCGTCAGAGTTGAGTCAGGAAGACGATTCGAACAAAGAAAAACAAATATTGGATCCCAACTTCTGACGTCGATATCGTACAGAGATAACGCATCAATACAAGAATTTATGTCGCGTTGCAATGACTTAATTGCACTCGCTGACTCGGAATAAATGACAGGAAGATTGAGTAGAACTTTTAACTGACCATTAACAAGAATTCGCTTATTTTCGAAACGATCGCACAAACCTTTCCAAGCAAGTTGAAAACCTTGATTTGGCAAAGGTGCGCGTTGAACAATATCTCTAGCTTCGCCTTTAGTCTTCTGGGTCAAATGAAACAATCGCTCGACTGGACTGAGCCTAGAATTTTTTTTATGTACACGACTGTGAATATATCTAGGAAGGTAGGCCATGACATATAATCCCCGTTGAAGACTTCGGTATCGCATGGAGGCAGATTGAAAGAATAATTTGAACCGTGATCATTATGAACCATAGAATTAGGACTCTGAGGCGAAGGGTTTGGAAGTGAAACAGACGGTTCTTTAGGAACTGTTTAGAGATCCTCACACAACTGTGTAAGGCGAGCCAAGCACTCGCAATAAGTGATATAGGCACTATTATACTTGGCTTGGAATGTCTCAAGCTCTGAAGCGGCTTCTGCATCTTCTTCCTGTTCATCATCCTCCTCGTTCTGTTCTTCGCTAGCTCGATCGGACATAAATTGGACATACGCTGATTTGATGCCTGCCCATAAGGACTTAACATCAGAAATGTGAATTTTTACGAATTGGGCAGACGTGGTAATGTTCCCTTTACCACCGACTACTTCGACATTGAAGGTGACCAGACGATCGGCTTGACGAATGAAGGCTTCCAAAGACATGATTGATCAGTAAAAATGAATGAAAATTGATTTAGAACAAGAAACTAGTAAAGAATAGAAGAACAATAAGAACGGAAGGAAATATGATAATTTCTCAAACAAATTTGGTTGGAAGATATAAGAACTTGTTGGAAAATGCGTCTTTTTTGTATTTTCTTCTTTGTACAGCGCCACCTAGTGGTGAAGGAATGAACAATTGGTAAAACAGCAAAATAAAATAAATGTAGTAGGTGAATGTCTACGAAAATCTCAGGAAAATCCGAAAGAAATAATATTGAAAATATTATAATTTTCGAGGTATTTTTAACCATTTAAAGCGCCCCTTGGTGACAATGGAGCAAACTACGAACAATTACACAGTCTGAACAAATGTGCAGTTGATAAATGCTCAAAAGATTAAGATAAACCCAGGAAATGTTGAAAAATTATTAAAAAGTTGAAGTTTTCGAAGTGGTTTTGAACTTGTAGAGCGCCCTCTAGTGGTGGAATAATGTACTACACCTTAGCACAGTCGAAAAACAGAATTACAATATGTAAATATCCAAGAACAATCAGAAATATTTGGATAAATCTTGAAAAAATCTAGTTTTTCTACGAATTTCTTTATATGGAAAGCGCCCTCTAGCGGCCCTAATGTGAACTAAAAAATGAACAAGAAGAAATTACAGCACCAACTACCTCGATATATGTTCGAATAATATATTTATATATGAATGTCGCAAACAAGTTACAGTGCGACCATATGAAAGGAACGACGGTAGGGTGCACGCACATGTAAAGAGAATAGCTTTACTACTGTTGAGTGAAAACACACGTAAGAGAACGCTGGTGGCTGACTGAACGCACGAACAAACAAACCAACAGCGGCCACCAACCAACAGGAGAAGTAATGTATGTATGAATGTGTGTTGTGTGAGAACAAGCAGTGCGGTAATGAACGCTAGTCGTTGGATGACCGAACAAACGAACAGCCCAACAAGGAAAAATAAAAGAAATATACGTATGACGGTGTGTTATATGAGAACGAGTAGTTATTGTTCTAAAGAGACGAATGTAAGAAGATCTCTTACAACAACAACTACTGTGGTAAGAAGATGTAACGATCGTAAAGAAGAAAATAACACACCAACAAACACGTATACAAAGAATTAGTACCAATTCTCGCGGTAGAAAAGAAAAAAAGGAAAAGAATAATTGGAGCAAACACACTGACGCGAATAGAAAAAAAATAAATTGTGTTATTTTGAAGCACTTTGAAATTAATATAAATAGAAAAAAATATATATAAATGGAGCTAAAGAATGAAAAGAATAATTTGTAAATGTTGTTATCGAATATTCCACCAAAAATTTTACTGAATAAAATTACGAAAGTGTGGTGTTATTGGAAAAAGAAAAGAACAGACATTTTACTGCAGTTGTGAAACACTGTGCGCTTGAAAAAAATAAAAACAAATTGCCGTCGGCAAAACGCACTTTAACACCACACTGAATTATGCACTATTGTTCACTTTAGGAGTGTAAAGCACAAACATACCTTGTTTTTTGATGAAATTGTTTGGAGTAAACGAATTTTATTTATAGAATTTTGCAACAGCTATCCAATTATCCGGTGCGAATAGGCCAAAATGAAAATGCCAAACTGGATTTCCTGGAAATGCTGGGATGTGGTTAACTGCTGCCGAAATGAGGAAATAATATTCTCTTGAGCAGGAATAATTTCTCCTCGGAATAATTATGAAAAAACCAAAGAAAGAAAAACAAGGATTTTAGAATACGAATTTTCCAAATGGTGGAATTTTATTGAACAAAATTCGGTATAGAATTTGGAAACGAATCTTACCAATGACAGTTGTGTTTGCTGGTGCTGGTTAGAATATAAGTGTTTTTATTGACAATAAGAAAAAAGAAAACACCAGTGGAAAACAGAAAACATTTGCATTTAGTACCAAGAGAGAGAGAGGCAAATTTAGGCAAATAAGGAAAATGGAAAATAGAGTGACCAGCATAGTTAACCTTGGCGTTAACAGTAGGGAACATCTTATTTTGGGTCCATTCCGACAACAACCTGGAACTTTGTTTTCGAATAAAAAAATTATTCTTCTCTTTTTCCTCCTCCGTTAATTTTGATACAATCCAAATTTTACACAGTTTTTCCTCTAATAGCCGGATAACTTCGGCGAAACCCACCGACATTGTGGGTTGAGCCATGCCAAGGTTGATGTCATTGCTATGGGACTTTTGAAAACTTCCCTCCACAAAAAACATCAGAGCTGCACACATTTTCAAGAGAGGAGGAATTGCTGTTGACCGCCGGGCTATTCGGATATCAGGATTTAAGGCACATCTTGGACATAATTTTCATTATCAAAAAATAGTTCCACTGATCATATCATCACATATAATTAGTTTTTCTGGAATATTGAATTCAATTTTTTGTTTGTTTGCAATATTTCTAGTTGCAGAAGTGTGAAAACAGTATTATCGACAGCAACTGAGAAAAGTTGATATTCATAATGTTAAATTTTATTTCAGTGGCGTTGCCAGTTGACATCCCAACTGGAGTTTGGTTGCTATCCATAATCGACTCATTAATTTTATACAAGACATTTCAGAAAAGAAATCACCGAAAAGTTGACATATATAAAAATAATCACTTGTTGTGTATAAGTATACACCTTGCGGATTATAGCAAGACCATTCCGATAAATCTTGGAGTTCTCTAAGTAGGAATAAATCTAAATATATATTTTTAATTGCGTCTAAATCGCGCAATCATTTGATGCGGTTTCCAGGAAGTACTGAAGGTTATCTTCCAATCCATGTATATTTTGCGAAATTTGATTTGACCTCTTCGATGTACTACATGTTGCATTGAAGTACCCAAAAACTTGTAAAACGCGAAAAATTTCCGAAAAATCCATATGCCTTTAACGCGCATCCGATTTCGGTGTGCACCTTCAGCTTCAGCTATGTTAAAAAATTCACAATATTGCCCATATATTTTTTTTTTATTTTTTTCAATACACATTTGGAAATTGATTGTTTTGAAAGAAAATTTACATTTCATTATTGAATATATATTTATTTTGCAAGTATTTTAATTTAATTCCATTATAGGAGGTGATGCAAATGTAGTATACCCATTTGTTTTTAGATTGCCAAATTTTTATTTTTTATTGAAATTTTACACTTAACATGCTACATGTGTTATCTTTCCATATATCAATTTGAAAATAATGTTATTCTAACAATTTAAGAGATATTTGAGAAAATATTTGAAATTCCATTAAACGTGATTTTAAAACCAGTAAGGAAAGTAGTAAAGTCGGACGGGGCCGACTATAAGATACCCTTCACCACTTTGGGTATATTCAACAGATGAATCCTAACAGACGTTGAAGGACCATTAAAACGAAAATGGATCAATAAACATGTCATTTGGTCAGATATAGGGTTGCTTCTTACAATGGGACAAAATTATTTTAATCAATTTAAAGAATATATATATATATATATATATATATCAAAATCTGAACCGATTTCAATGATACTTGCCAGAGATTAACTTATATTAACTACAGTTCTTTGTACCAAATTGTGTGGCCATCGGACACTCTGTGGGTCACTTGTGCACAATTTACATAAAATCGGAAGAAAAGATATATAGTAGCTACATCTAAGTCTGAACCGATTTTCACGAAACTTAACACACATCACTCTAGACTTAATTCATTACGATATACCGTGAAAATCGAAAGATATTTATTGACTTTGGTGCACCATTTACATAAAATCGGAGAAAAATATATATGGGATCTATTACGGCGTTTACATTATAAATTTTTACCGGGTTAACCTACTCTATAAAGATTTATTTGACATAAATACAATGGAATTGATAATTTAAACCCACTGGGTTAACGAAATCCGGTTAAATGTAAACGCCGTATATATCTAAATCAGAATCAATCTTCAGGAAACATAACACACATCATTCTAGACTTTATTCAGTACACTATACCAAATTTCGTGCAAACCGAAAGATATATATTGACTTTGGTGCACTATTTACATTAAATATATCTAAATCTGGACCGATTTTCAGGAACCATGACGCATATCAGTCTAGACATAATTCGTTACGCTATGCCAAATTTCGTGGAAATCGAAATGTATATAGGGACATTGGTACACCATTTACATAAAATCGGACGAAAATATATATGTGAGCTATATCTGAACGAGGACCGATTTTCAGGAAACTTAACACACATCATTCTAGAACAAATTCAGTCCGCAGTGCCAAATTTCGTGCAAATCGAAAGATATTTAGGGACTTTGGTACACCATTTACATCAAATTGGACGAAAATATATATGGGAGCTATATCTAAATCTGAACCGATTTTTCTCAATTTCAATAGGGTTCGTCCTTGTGCCAAATAAGTGACCTATGCCAAATTTCATCCAATTCGGATCATAAATGCGACCTGTACTTTGTTTACCGATTTTTCTCAATTTCAATAGGGTTCGTCCTTGGGCCAAATAAGTGACCTATGCCAAATTTCATCCAATTCGGAAAGACAAACTGGTAATACCCTGTTGTTGTTGTTGTAGCAACAGAATACATGTCGTTTTGTCATGCATCGTCTTTTACCTCCAAATTCAGGAATGCTGCAACTTCAGCGGGTTGCGTCCAAAGAGAATTCGGCGATAGGTGAGTAGGCTTAGCTGGGCAATTGAAGAGGTGCAACGTGTCGTGTGGTCCTAGTCCACATGCCGGGCATGTGTTAGGTATCGAGCCGTCAATTCTTGCCCAATATGAATTGAGGCGGTTGCACCATCCTGATCTTAGTTGAGCTAAGACTACTCGTGTTTGCCTTGGCAGCTGCTTCTCCTCAGCTGCGATGGATGGGGGGTGGTCTCCAATTATGGTACTCACTCTATATTGCTCTACTGCCAGAGCGACTGCATCCGTGTGAATACCATTCAGACCTGCTTGATAGGCTTCTTGATCTAGGGGTTCACGCTTGTACCTTTGGACCTCTCTCTCTAGATCATGAAGATCTTTCCTGACGTGCCTGGGTGGGGGAGTCCTGTCCATAAGGCTATGGCAGGGATGTTCCTGACAATAACACCCAAACAGGTACTGCATCGACAACATATAGTTGTGACGATGGACGGGTAAGATCTTCGTCTCCTCATGAAGATGGTCCACTGGAGTCATAAGGAGACACCCTGTTGCAGTTCTCAGGGCAGCGTTCTGGCAGGTCTGAATATTCTTCCACTGCGTATCACTGACATTCGCGAACCACACTGGCGCCGCATAGCTTACCACTGACCGGCCTATTGCTTTATAAGGGGTCAACAAGGTTTCTTTGTCAGCGCCCCAAGTGCTGCCGGCTAGCGACTTGAGGACCTTGTTCCTACTTCTCAGATTATCGCATAAAGCAGTGGCATGCGTGGACGACTTGAAAAGGCTGTCGAACGTTACTCCCAATATCTTGGGGTAATTGGTGGTCGGAATCAATTCTCCATCGACCATTATGTTCAGTGGGAGCTTCATTTCAGCCGTCCATGTGGTGAACAGTGTGGCTATTGATTTGGTGGTGGATATTTTCATATTCCTCAGTTGGGAGTAGTTAACAATATCAGCTATGTAGACGTTTAGCCTCTCACATATATCATCAATAATAGGACCCGACGCCATGATCGTGCAATCATCCGCATACATTACGATCTCTATGCCGTCCGGTGGTTGTGGAATATCAGAAAGGTAGAGGTTAAACAGTTCCGGAGATATCACCCCTCCTTGGGGAACTCCCTGTTTCACTCTACGGGGTTTAGACTTCCTGTTTCTGAATTCCACAGTTCCGGAATTCAGAAACAGTTCCGGAGATATCACACCTCCTTGGGGAACTCCCTGTTTCACTCTACGGGGTTTAGATTTCCTGTTTCTGAATTCCACATACGACTGGCGTCCACACATATAGTTGATTATCCAACGTTTCAAACACGGTCGGAGATTTGTCCTCTCTATATCCTCGAACAGCTTGGCATGGTTGACGGTATCGAAGGCCTTCGATAGGTCAAGTGCCACCATAACTGTTCGGTTGCACGGCCTGTTCTGGTTGAGTCCTCTGCTAATATGTGTGGAAATGGCGTGTAATGCTGTTGTTGTACTATGCATCTTACCGAATCCATGTTGGTATTGGGCAACTGGAAAACTGCTTCTCAGCGATGGGAGGAGTAGCGCCTCAAGTGTCTTCGCTACCGGCGACAGGAGTGAAATCGGCCTGTACGATTCACCCCTGCTGGCATCCTTGCCTGGCTTCAGTAGCGGGACCACCCTGCCTATTTTCCAGGCTTCAGGAACTATGTGGGTGGTTAACGACAAGTTGAGGGCTGATGTTAGGTACTCAACTCCAGGTTCATCCAGCTGCTTTAGCATTACCATGGAAATTCCGTCCGGGCCCAACGCTTTGGATGACTTAGCGTTATTAATGACATCTGCAACATCCTCCTTCCTAAATTGTGGTGGTTCCTCCTCAGCTCGGAGTGCCCTTATGCGACGTAGCACACTCCTTTTCGCCCTGTCACTCTCGGGGTGCTTTATGAACTGCCGGTTAAAATTACTCGCGCACCTCTTCGGGTCTGTTACAGTTACGTCGTTAAATGTAACAGCCGTCCTGTCATCTTTCCTTCCAGGATTCGAGAGTGACTTGACCTTTGCCCACAATTTACTTGTTTCGGTGGCAATGTTGCATTGCTTCAGGTGGTCTAGCCACTTTTTCCTTTTGTGCTCGCATACTAATCTGTTGACTTCAAGAGTAAGCTCTCGCACCCCTGGGGCTTCAGGAGTAGTACGACGGAGCTCATCACGCTCATTAGCCAATACCGTTGCTTCTGCTGGGAAGTTAGGTTTTACTTCGGGTATTCGACCAGCAGGTATGAAGCGAGCGGCAGCAGTAGCGATGATTTTACGGAAATTCCTCTCAGCTACCCGTAGATCTGAGGGAGTGGGCAGCTCTCTGAAGCGGTGATTGGTAAACTCTCTGAAGCCAGGCCAATCAGCTTTCCCATGGTTCAGGAAGGTACGGCTTTCAGAGGTTATGAAGTCTGGTGGTCTGTTTACGGAGACGATGATCGGAAGGTGGTCTGAGCGTAGTGAAACGACGGGTTGCCAAGTTACGTCATGTATCAGACCCGGTGCCACAATGGTGATGTCTGGCGAGCTGTGGCAATCTCCTCTTATCCTCGTGGGGGCATCCTCATTAACCGTTCAAAATGTTGAGCTATCAATTTGCTCAGCTGTACCCCTCTGGTCATTACCTAGGACGGAATGCCATAATTCATGGTGGGCATTGAAATCCCCTAGTACCAGGCGGTTATTACCTTCTAAAAGCGGACTGATATCCGGTAAATAACGCGGTGTACAGCTATTCATCGGCGGTATATAAACATTGAGCACCTCTACCTCGGCAGTTCCACACTTGACTGCTACCCCCATACATTCCATGTATGGGTCACTAGAGTCTAGCTCAAGCGAGATAGGTCTGTACTGGACAGAATGGTGTAATAAGAATGCGAGTCCCCCACCTCCGCTTCTGGTACGGTCCTTCCGCACAACGTTGTAACCATCGCAACTCTGTAAGCTACAGTTCTCAGTTAGCTTGGTTTCTTGGATCGCACCGACCATTATTCTCTTCCGACTCATAAATTCTACAACTTCGCTGATTTTGTTGCGAAGACCGTCACAGTTAAACTGCAAAAACGATGCACTTTCAAGGCGCGGAACAGCAATATGTGGTCCGACGATGACGATTCGGATGATGAATCGGACGACGACTCTTGAGACACACTGGGAGACGTGCTAGCGCAGCATGAAGCGACGTAACTCCTTTCGCACTACTCACTTCCAATTGATGTCTTATATAATTTATTGTTTTTAATGAATGCGAATTAGTTCGATATTTATGTCTGTTAAGATTTTAACGGATACGTTTAGTGGATCTTTATTTATACCCTTCACCACACTGTGGTACAGGGTATTATGTCTTTGTGCATATGTTTATAACAGGCAAAAGGAAACGAGATAGACACATGGTTCCTTTTGAGAATATGCATAGAATCACTTTCTAAGTCGATTTATGCATGTCCGTCCGTCTGTCTGTCTGCCCATGTATTTTTGTGAGCAAAGTACAGGTCGCATTTATGATCCGAATTGGATGAAATTTGGCACAGCTCATTTGTTTGGCCCAAGGACGAACCCTATTGAAATTGGGAAAAATCGGTTCAGATTTAGATATAGCTCCCATATATATATATATATATATATACAAATATATAAAATTCGGTAGTGGCTAGATCCGTCAGATTACAAATCTTTGCATTATTGGATAACATCAACCATTTTGTTTAGACTTTTTAGGAATTTACTGAATTTTCAATACAATTGTCAGTTTGAATTCCGTTTTATTCAAAAGAATAATGTATACATATTGAATAAATGTAAAGAAAATTGGATTGCATATTCTGTACGTTACGTAAGTTTTAAAATTGTGGCACAATAAAGACAACCTCGGTCTTATACAGAATTATATTTTCACAGATTTTCTATGGTTTGACGTCTATCAAAAGTCTCGAATGGAAGAGCTGCCCACATATCGAAGGTCTACGGGTATTCTATGTAAAGAAGATTCGAAGGCGGCGTTTCTTAACTATATATTAGGTTAAAAAATGTCATTGCAATATTATGTAATTTATTAAAAATACCGAATAAATAGAATTTAAAAAAATTTATACAAAATATTTTCCAAACTGTTATAATAGTAATTTGCTATATATAAGTAACTAGGAATTTTACTAAGCAGTGGTATCTAGCTAATTAATAGACTATAACTCACTAGCTAATGCACTATGATTTCTGACTACTGAAATGGCTGGTTACTCCTAAGGCAGGCAGGGGATAATTGACTTCCCCAATGACATACCCATGTTAAATTCACCAGTCTAGGGCATGAAGTGGTAACTAGTGGTACTTACAAGTAATTAGTAAAATATCTAGTTCATCACCAGTTACTTGAGCTACTGGGTAGGTTAAAGGTAAGTAGTGGATTGGTTGTGATTAATTTCAATTTATTGCACTCTTGGGTAACAATGAATGCAAACAAATATGGGTTTATGTTTTGGAATAGCAGCCATTTAAGGGTACCGCTCCATTTGCGGTATTTTGAAGGTTCTTGCCTCATTATCCAACCGAAGTGTCTTTAATATTGCATATCGAGTTTTCATATGATAAAATACCTCCTCGCATATTTAGTGCGCCCATGTTTCGAACTTGTCCTCATGAAAAGATCGCACTTTTTTATGGTGGTCCACATTACCCGACATTGAATATTTTTATTTAAAAATAACTATCGGATTCAAAAATGAATACAAATTAAAAATCACCTATTATAATTACCGCTAAACGTATATTTTTGTTAAAGAAAACTAGAAAACCACATATCTTCTTTATATTCGATAAAAACCAAGCGTTTGACTATTTTGCAAAAACATTCGAATATTGTGCTAAAAAATTTCCAAGTCACTCTTTTACAATCAGAGCTACATTTTCTACTACTAGATTTTCAACATTGCAATTATTTATTAAAAACCAAGTTTAATGTTTGTTTTCACTAATTAGGAAAACATTTATCAAGGCGACATTGACATATTCCAGCATTTTCTTTGATATGGGGGTGGTCCACATTAGACGCATAGTCCACATTACCCGAAGTTACTCTACGAGTGGATTTCACCTCAAAATGGAGTAGGTAATAATATTAAATGTTTTAATATCCTGACATTTGTATGTTTAATATCAATAATTGAATTAGAAACAAAATTGACATGTTAGATGAGTAAACATAATAATAATAATAACAATTATATATTCAATTCATTTTCAATACTATATCCTTGGCTTTGGCAATTGCTTCCTCAATGTCACCAACCATATAGAAAGCTATTTCAGGTATATCATCCATATCTCCATTCAATAGTCGTTTGAAACCCTCTATAGTCTTCGGTAAGGGGACCATTTTCCCAGCGTGTCCTGTAAATACTTCGGCAACTTGGAATGGCTGCGAAAGAAATCGTTGTATTTTCCTTGCCCTTGCCACAGTTAGTTTGTCATCTTCGGACAGTTCGTCCATGCCTAATATGGCAATAATATCCTGTATGACAAGGTGGTTACATTTTGTATGTAGAATATTATGCAGAAACTCTTATCGAATTTCGTCAAATGTGTGCTGACATAACAAACTGGAACTAATTTGATAATGTTTCATCAGATTTGAAAATTACCTGGAGTGATTTATAACTCTGCAATGTTTTTTGAACTGATCTGGCTACAGTATAATGTTCATCTCCCACTATCATTGGATCCATTATGCGCGATGATGAGTCCAAGGGATCAACAGCTGGATAAATGCCCAACTCTGCAATTGGTCTTGACAAAACTGTGGTAGCATCTAAGTGCGAAAAAGTTGTCTGCGGCGCTGGATCTGTCAAATCATCTGCTGGTACATAAACAGCCTGCACCGATGTAATAGAGCCGTTTTTAGTGCTTGTAATCCGTTCTTGCATGGTACCTACATGTATTTCAATGTTTTAGCTAAAACTAAGAAGACACACATTATTTCATACATACCCATGTCGGTTCCCAAGGTTGGTTGATAACCAACTGCAGACGGAATACGTCCTAGTAAAGCGGATACCTCAGACCCAGCTTGAGTGAATCGAAATATATTATCAATGAAAAGTAACACATCCTGACCTTCCATATCACGAAAATATTCTGCTATGGTTAGGCCCGTCAGTACAACTCGAGATCGTGCACCTGGGGGTTCATTCATTTGGCCGTACACCAGAGTTACTTTCGAAGTGTCATCGTCTAAAGAAATTACTTTGGATTCAATCATTTCCATATACAGATCGTTTCCCTCTCGTGTTCTTTCCCCGGCACCCACAAACACTGAATATCCACCGTGGGCTTTTGCAATATTGTTTATCAATTCCATAATTAATACGGTTTTACCGACTCCAGCTCCGCCGAATAATCCAATTTTCCCACCTTTAACATAGGGAGCCAATAAATCGATTACCTAAAAACGAAATACATATGTTGTATTCTATAACATAGAAAGTGTTTTATATTCGAGCGAGAATTTCTATTGAAAATAGTAAAAAATGCAACCTCCCTCAACCTCAAATCAATAATCACATTCAGACCAGGATACAAATATACAAAATGTTACTTAAAATTGGACTACAGCTAAACTTTTACCAATGTATATGTAGATATTACCTTTATTCCTGTTTGCAATAAAACGGGATTTACCGACAAATCAGTCATTTCTGGAGCTTCGGCGTGTATGAAGGAATAAAATTCTGACTTTATGGGACCTCTTTCATCAATGGGATCACCAGTAACATTTAGAATTCGGCCCAAAGTAGCCCTACCGACAGGAACACGAATTGGATGCCCAGTATCTGTGACTTTTTGGCCACGTCGTAGACCTTCAGTGCTGTCCATGGCTACAGATCGCACAATATTATTGCTCAAATGATGAAACACCTTGAAAAATCAACTGTAGTTAAAGAAACTTCAGTTCGGTAATTCGAAGGGAATATTCACCTCTAAAACCAAACGACTGCCGCCTTTATAATCGGAAACTTCCATTGCATTCAATATCTCGGGTATTTCGTCTTCAAAGAACACATCTACAACCGGACCAATAACAGCATGGATCTGGCCTACTCTTGGCTGAGATGGCTGATCTTTACATGATTTAGTATCCTTTGTCTCATCTTCCTGTGTACAGACTGCTTTAGATTTAGACCTGATTTCCTCATGATCGTCTGCACATGTATTAAAATCTTCTAGTACACATTCGCAATCTACAGATTTAAAGATCATGTATAATAAATAACGGCAAATATATAAATTATTATTACCATTATCCTTTTTATCTTTCATAAGGATGTCAAACTTGCGATAACTTCTCTTGAGCATTGGAAGTTCCTTTTTGTTAGGCAACAGTGACACATGTCCGAAAACTCCCGTTTCTATATTAAGGAAAAAAATGTGGAATTTGTCATGGAGCTTGCTATTTAAAAAAATCTTACGGTATTTTATTGCACCAATTTCCACTAATTTCTTTATAAAGCTCATTTTTATATTTTTGGAAAAAAGATATTTATGGAATGTCAAATAATCCATGACTTCCTAATTTGAAGTGAATTTATAAATAGAAGCAAGTGGATAAAATCAGAATTTCCGTGAGGATGAGTTTTTATATTTTGTCTGTTCCCGTACTGCAATAATCTACTTATATTACAATTTTTTTCGAATTTGTATCGTAGTAAAAAATACTACAAGAACAGACCAATTAACTACCAAAAAAAACTGAAGTTACGTCCTTCAAAATATCTATTAATGGAAGGTTATCCAAATATTGATTACATGTCAATAGGCAAATTATAGCCCCTTTCGAAGGAAAATATGGCAGAGCAATTAACTACCGAAAAACTGAGGTTACGTCCTTCAAAATATCTATAATTGGAAGGTTATCTAACTATTGATTACATGTCAATAGGCAAATTATAGCCCCTTTCGTAGGAATATATGGCTAGGACAACCAGCCATATTCAATCGTCAATTATAAAATGTAGAGGAGGTGATGCAAATGTGGTATAGGTTGTTAATGTGGTATAGCCACTTTTTTGTAAACTGAAAATTTTAGAATAACTGAAACATGTTCTATAGTTTGCTGTTCTCAAAAAATAAGATAGCAATGATCTGTTTAATTTATTTAACTCAGGTTGAGAATCAGTAGCAAAAATTAAATTTGTCATGAAATTGACTTTTTCGGTTGAAGTTTAAAAATATTTTAAGTGGTTATTTATACTCTTTCGAGTCGAGCTTGATGATCTAAGTTTTGCAATGAAAAGGAAAGCCAGGAGAAGAACCTACGTACCCACCATTATGCGACGCGTTTCGCCGTTGGTTAAGCGGCTCATCAGGCATATTGGGCTATGTGGCTTTACAAATGTCGTACGTTGATAACTTGTATTTATTCCACCCTGATGCGAAACTTGCATATGCGAATTAAATTCAAATTTGTCAAAGTTCGACATTTGTCTTCATTCTAGGAACAGTCCTTTTCAAAGCAGATTTTTGTTGTAGAGATGGATAATTAATCCACACTCGTGTCAGGGTGGAATAAATACAAGTTATCAACGTACGACATTTGTAAAGCCACATAGCCCAATATGCCTGATGAGCCGCTTAACCAACGGCGAAACGCGTCGCATAATGGTGGGTACGTAGGTTCTTCTCCTGGCTTTCCTTTTCATTGCAAAACTTAGATCATCAAGCTCGACTCGAAAGAGTATAAATAACCACTTAAAATTACTTTCAAATGATCACTGCCCTTACAAGGCAAAATTCAAATAACAAAAAGTTTAAAAATATTTTTTAACAGATGTATTTTAATTTTTGTTATTAAAGCATTAAAATAATTAGTAAATACTAAAAATCAAATAATATTCGATTGACCACATATTCATCAACTTAGGAAAAAACTATGCGTTTATTCAGTAAACACAAGTGCAGGTAATGTGGTATACCTTGAGTCTGCATGAAAAAAGCCAGCACAAGACAAAATCTCATTACTATTTGAAACATTTGTACTCTACGAGAGTCTACCATGAATCACAAGGATGAAAAACAAAGGCTATGAGTTTTAACAACATCTCCATACAAAAATTAAATGTTGTCATGTGTAGACATTATTATATAATAAAAACCAGTAAGGAAAGTAGTAAAGTCGGACGGGGCCGACTATATGATACCCTTCACCACTATGGGTATATTAAACAGGACTATTAACATGAAATTGGATGAAATAAAATATGTGAATCTACCTAGATCTATCCATAAACATGTCATTCGTTTGTTACAATGGGACAAAAGTATGTAAATCGACTTCAAACAAATATAAATAGGTCATCCGTTGGGTTATATCTGTATTTCTAGAAAACGCAACTACGTAATTATATGCTCAATTTTGTAAGTTGTGCAAAATTTGATGTCAATCTGACTAACATGAGCAGTTTGATGCCCAATTTACTTGAAATCGGGCGAAAATATATATGGAAGCTTTATCCAAATATTAAGCGATTTCAAACAAACTTGTTACAGGTTAGGTTATACTAATTTCAGAACGTTTTGTTCCTATTGGTTCCTTCGTGCGTCAATTACTTAAAATCAATCTATAATAAAAGGGAGCTATATCTAAATCTAGGCCGATTTTCACGAAACAAGGCAGATATCACCCTAGGCTCAATTCAGTACGTTATGCCAAATTTCGTGCAAATCGAAGGATATATAGGGACTTTGGTGCACCATTTACATGAAATCGGACGAAACTATATATGGGAGCTTTATCTAAATCAGGACCGATTTTCTCAAAACTTGGTAGACATCACTCTAGGCTCAATTCAGTACGTTATGCCAAATTTCCTGCAAATCGATGGATATATAGGGACTTTGGTGCGCCATTTACATGAAATCGGACGAAACTATATATGGGAGTTATATCTAAATCAGAACCGATTTTCACGAAATAAGGCAGACATCACTCTAGACTCAATTCAGTACGTTGTGCCAAATTTAGTGCAAATCGAAGGATATATAGGGACTTTGGTGCACCATTTACATAAAATCGAACGAAACTATATATGGGAGCTATATCTAAATTAGGACCGATTTTCTCGAAACTTCACTCTAAGCTCAATTCAGTACGTTATGCCAAATTTCGTGCAAATCGAAGGATATATAGGGACTTTGGGGCACCATTTACATGAAATCGGACGAAACTATATATGGGAGCTATATCTAAATCTTGACCGATTTTCACGAAACTTGGCAGACATCATTCTAGACCTAAATGATTAGGCTGTACCAAATTTCCTGCAAATCGAAAGATATATAGGGACCCTTTACATTAAATCGGTTAAATATATATATATATATATATATATATATATATTTGCATAAGTATAGATTGATAATCTTATGCACTTTGTGTTGAACTATATTGAACTTATAGACGTATAGAAAAATTTATAAATTGTTTAATTTTTTGAAAACTTGTCAATCGACATATATAACATTTTATGGAATTTATCAAGGTTTATTCCAAAGTTTATTCATAAGATTAACAGGGAATACATGCCTTAGTCTTCTCTTACTGTCAACATTTTAATAGCGAAATTCAAACCAGAACAGGATACAAACTCAAAATATATTTCAAAATATCTTTCAAAAACGTAATGATAGTAATGTGCACGTATATTTTGGTTCGAATAAACATATTTTTTGTTGAATAAATGTTATGAAATATTTAAAAAAAACAGTACAGTCGAACGGGCGCACATTATGATACTGAACTAAATTTTGCGGAGCTGAATCCAGATTATGCTCAAAATTGTACAATTCCCTCATATTTGAGCCGCTAAAAATACCAGGTCCTTCCAAATAATGATGTTGTCTTTGACCAAGCCTATTGATGTTGCCTTCGACCAGAACCGAACGAGCATAACAAATATTGCGATATTGGTTCATAACTTTTATTATAATGTACAGACCGACCGGGCATATATAGCTAGATCGATTCAGCAAATTAAGGTATGACTAAAACGTGGATCTAGGACCAATATTTCGTGGTACTACAGTAATTTCAGTTTTTACAACAAAGATATGAAGTTTTAAACAAATATATGGAGGGAATTTGATTGGCCAATGCAAAAGGTGTTCGATTTATTATTAAAATGTCCATTACAGTTCCGATGACCTGATATCAGTATTCATTACTATGTATATAATTTATATCACACTTTTTGTTCTCACAAAAGTCAATTCTGAGAGACAATAAAATCACAATAATGCATTTTGACAGGAACATGGCCTATAAATAAGGTCACCAAGGGAGACCAGCTGATTATCGATACCTCTCAAGTTTGCTGTCAAAATGCATTATTGTGAATTGACTTCCATTATGAAAACGTAAACAAAGTCGAAATTTTTGACATTAGACTTGAGAAAAACCAGCTCATGGCCTATAAATAAGGTTACCAAGGGAGACCAGCTGATTATCGATACCTCTCAAGTTTGCTGTCAAAATGCATTATTGTGAATTGACTTCCATTATGAAAACGTAAACAAAGTCGAAATTTTTGACATTAGACTTGAGAAAAAACAGCTGTTTTCCGATTTCGATTGCTATCTTGGTGACTTTATTAATACATCTTGAACCAGCTGTTTTCCGATTTTGATTGCTATCTTGGTGACCATGGCCTATAAATAAGGTCACCAAGGGAGACTAGCTGATTATCGATACCTCTCAAGTTTGCTGTCAAAATGCATTATTGTGAATTGACTTCCATTATGAAAACGTATACAAAGTCGAAATTTTTGACATTAGACCTGAGAAAAAACAGCTGTTTTCCGATTTCGATTGCTATCTTGGTGACCTTATTAATAGATCTTGTTGGTGACCTTATTAATAGATCTTGGACAGCAAACTTGAGAGGTATCGATAATCAGCTGGTCTCCCTTGGTGACCTTATTTATAGGCCATGTCAAGTAGAAATTACCCACTTTCACAGTTAATCAAGACATCAGCTGCGCTAAATGGACTACCTATTCATTGTGCCATGGTTGCTACATGAGCTATCAATGTCATATGCACTGTCTGAACACATATGAGATTTTCATGTATGTTAAAATTGGTGCTTTTGTGTCCACATCTATATATGAATTTCTATTTTAATTGTTATTCATAATGAAATATATGTATTTTCTTTTTCCAAGCTGACAAAACAGCTGATTTAAAATTTGACAGTACATACGACATTGATGGCTGTGGCGTGTAACATCAGCTTTAGCAGTATCATAATAAACAAAAATGAGACTGGTATGGCATAATTTACGTACTTTGAAATTAAGTTGATGAATATTTATTCCTTTCTGTAGTACTGCCTCAGCAATGACTTGGCCAAACCATGTTACGTTATCACTTTTAAGGGACTGCGGATAATGCTGGATTGCGGTCTGACAGAACAGACGGTTCTTAACTTCCTCCCTTTGCCATTTGTCCAAAGTATGAAACTCTCAAATTTACCAAACTTTATTCCAAGCCGAGAACACGATCCCCAAATGGACGGCGAACTGAAGGAGTGCTGTGGGCGAGTCTTTGTAGACTCTTCCCCAGAATTTACTCTGCCCATGGACAAGATGATGGATTTCAGTGAAATCGATGTTATACTAATATCCAACTATTTGAATATGTTGGCGTTGCCGTACATTACGGAAAACACGGGATTCAAAGGCAAAGTATATGCCACCGAACCCACATTGCAAATCGGCAGGTTCTTCTTAGAGGAACTGGTCGAGTATATAGAGGTTGCACCGAAAGCCAGCACCGCCCAATTATGGAAGGATATGTTACACATATTACCTTCACCACTAAGTGAGGCTTTTCGCCCGAAGAAATGGAGGACTATTTTCAGCCTGAAAGACGTACACAATAGTCTTTCAAGAGTGACAATTATGGGGTACGACGAGAAATTAGATATATTAGGAGCTTTTATTGCAACGCCTGTAAGTTCGGGATACTGTCTGGGTTCCAGCAACTGGGTACTTAGTACGGCTCATGAAAAAATTTGCTATGTTAGCGGTTCTTCTACACTGACAACGCATCCGCGACCTATAAATCAGTCAGCACTTAAACATGCTGACGTTCTTATTATGACGGGTCTTACCCAAGCACCCACTGTTAACCCAGATACAAAATTGGGAGAGCTTTGTATGAACGTTGGTAAGTACACAAGTCTTCCTCAAATGATTATCCCTTACTAAAAGAAACAATTTGAAGCATTAACCATACGCAACAATGGATCTGCGCTAATACCCTGCTATCCGTCAGGGGTTGTGTACGATTTATTTGAGTGTTTAACGCAAAATCTGGAAAACGCTGGACTGAACAATGTTCCGATGTTCTTCATTTCGCCCGTGGCCGACAGTTCCCTCGCCTATTCCAATATTTTAGCCGAATGGTTGAGTTCAGCCAAACAGAACAAAGTTTATCTGCCAGATGATCCATTCCCGCATGCCTTCTACTTGCGCAATTCAAAATTGAAGCATTACAAACATGTATTTTCCGATGGCTTCAGCAAAGATTTTCGTCAGGTATGGAATTCAAAATCATTTGAAGAAACATGAACGATGAAATAATAACAATGAAATATCTATTTTTGACAGCCTTGTGTAGTATTCTGCGGGCATCCAAGTCTGCGATTCGGCGATGCTGTACATTTCATAGAAATGTGGGGTAATAATCCTAATAACTCAATTATATTTACTGGTAAATATCTCATTTGTCTTCTGAAAATAGAAAAATCAATCAGTATATCTATTTTTATTTTCCAGAACCAGATTTTCCCTATTTACAAGTATTAGCTCCCTTCCAACCATTGGCTATGAAAGCCTTTTACTGTCCCATTGATACATCTCTGAATTACCAGCAAGCCAACAAATTGATCAAAGAGCTAAAACCGAGTGTATTAGTAATTCCAGAAGCCTACACAAAACCACACCCGAGTGCGCCAAATCTTTTCATCGAACAACCCGTAAGTTTACACTTCGTTGTTTTTTTTTTCATCTTACTAATTTTCTTTTCCAGGATAAGAAAATTATAACTTTTAAATGTGGTGACATAATACGGCTACCACTGAAGAGGAAACTAGATCGAGTATACCTCACATCTGAAATGGCTCAGAAGATTGTTCCCCGAGATGTTGGCAATGGTGTTACAATTTCCACTATAACTGGAATACTGCAAGTCAAGGATAAAGTACATAACATAAAGCCATGTGCAGATACTGTTAGTGACATGCCCAGTGGAAGTAAAAAACAACCTCCTCCCTCCAGAGAAGATGTATTGAAAAATGTTAAGTATGAGTATGGAAGCCCTGACGTGGACTCGCTTGTAAAGCGCCTCAGTCAAGATGGTATAACTAACATTAAAATGGAACGTCAGGGCAATGTGCTGACCCTGCACTTAGTAAATGAAGATACCATTATAAAATTCGAAGACAATGAAACCCATATCGTTTGTGGTGGCAAACAATCACTACGCTTAAAACTAAGAGATTCCCTACTGAAATGTCTTCAGTCCTTCTAGATAAGAAAAGAATGACAATTAATAAATATTTTTAATGATAAGAGAACATTTTATTTTTGATTTTTCAGCACCTTACTACACCGTTGACAAATGTCATTTTCTGATGCCACCGCATAACGTCGACAGCGTGGGCATAACGACGAATGTTCCGTTTCATATATGTCAATATCAAAATCCTTACATAAATTGTCCGACTTCAATACCTTCACTGATTGTACTTGCAACAATTCGCATAGTTCGGTATTAGAGTCATTTCCGTCACCAACACTGAGATGTAGATTTTGCAAAACGTTAAATATGTGGTCATTGCCACATTTGATAGTTACTTCCAAAAACCATGAAGGCTTCGACGAATCAGCCTTTTGATTTAATAGCCGCTTGACTTCAAGTGCAGTTTCCACAACATCTTCTAAAAAGTTGTTCTTCCACTCATCCTCACACACAACCGATTGTTGATGAAAATGTGAATTGGCATCTAAATAGAGTTAATTGCTATTAATTTGGAACAATCATAGGTCACTGTTGCTGCTTACCATAATAACTCCAACTTTCTTCAACCAAAAATGGAGCTATTGGCCACAAGGCCTTATTTAAAATAAAGTAACACTTCTCCAACGTAAAGCTCACACTTTGTATTTCCTCTTGAGATCCACAATATAAGCGATCTTTAATCAAATGTACGTAAATAGCAGATATTTGGTTTGCAACAAAGTTTTGAATAAGTACCACAGCCCTGTTGTATTCATGGGATTCGTATAAATTATTAATCTACATAGGGGAAGATGCATTGGTCAAATAGGCTTTGTTAGTTCAAACGTATAGTTTACCTCTTTATCGAAATCAACTAATTTACTCAATAAGTATCGATTCAAATACTTAAGTGCTTTAACATCACCAATGGGGGTGTTCTGATCAATCCGAGAATCAATGACACCATTAAGATAACGCAATGTCAAACGGATTTTGGATAAATGATCCGCCGCTTGTTGTAGCAGCTTATCACTTACTGTTATAGCCATATGCTGTGTACCATGGGAAGCCACCCACCACCTGAGAATTGTGCAATAACAACAACGTTACGTTGTGTTAGAGAGAAAAATATATTTTCCTTACCTTAATGCATCAACGCCATACTTCTTCGTTATATCTTTGGGTGAAATAACATTGCCCAATGACTTGGACATTTTATGGCCTTTATCATCTACCGTAAAACCATGAACGAAAATAGATCTATGTAATAGACGAATTAATACACATACTGTTAATTCTAAAGCTAAACTGATTCACCTACTTGTACGGAGCACAGTCTCTTGCAGCTACACTAGTCAGCAATGATGATTGGAACCAGCCAGTAAATTGGTCATAACCTTCTAGATATAAATCTGCAATATGTTGGTCTTTCAATACTTGTGACCAAGTACTGCCCGAGTCAAACCATATATCAAAAATATCTAAACCTTTTGCTACATCGTCAATAGTCACATTGAAATATTTTAGCAACGATTTGGGCAGTAGTTCAGGAACAGATTTGGACCACCAGAAATCAATAGTACCTTCTTTAGATACCATATTACAAATATGCGTTAATATGTCTCTGAAGAACAACATAATTAATCTTTTAATAGGAGAAATAAAATATTTGTTTACCTATTGCATATCACGTTCCCTGTATTTTTGTCATAGAACACAGGTATAGGGACACCCCATGCTCTTTGGCGGGATATACACCAGTAGGGACGTTTCATAACTTGTTTTGTTAACGTTGCTTTGCTGGTCTCGGCGTTAACTCGTGGATAAATTTTAACATTTTCAATCTTTAAAAATAAAAATGAGAACAGTTCGGATTATTTTATCTCTTCGCGACAACAATGCAAATCAATGCATTTGGTCCAAAGACTCAATGATAATAGCTCGTCTTAAAGATTATTAGTAGAGCTCAGAATGGTCTGCATATATTTACCTCTCGAACGGCTTTATCCTTTAACAGAGATGTGTTTATAAACCATTGTTCACTGGCTCTTAATATGATGGGCTCCTTGGTTCGCCAATCCAAGGGGTAACTGTGTGTCAATTTATCCTCGTAGACAATTTCATCTTTCAAATGGTTCAAAACAATGTCGTTGCCTTCTTTCAACACACTTTTGCCTTGTAAAAAACCTGGAGCATTTTTATTGTAGAGCCCTTCTTCGTCGACTAAGGATTTCTAAGAAAACATCAATAGCTTTTTTGATAACGTATTCAGAATCCACTTACGACAGCAACTTTTTTCTCTAAACAAATTAGGAAATCATCCGGCCCATGTGCTGGGGCTGTATGTACCAAGCCCGTGCCCTTAGTGTCCTGAACATGAGTAGCATTGAAAAATGGCAAAGGAGGTTGATCGGGATAAAGTGGATGTTTATATGTACAATCCATCAAGTCGATACCTAGAATACACATACCTTGTATTAATTATTTCATTACCGTTGAGACTTATTTCTCACCATCAATATTTCCTTTTACTTCACACTCAATTTTTGATGTTTTTACAAAATCGTCCACCAAATTTGACGCGATTATATACAAGTTCTTCTCCGATTTCAGCTGCAACAAGGAATATTTTAAATTCGAATTAAAACATATGGCTTGATTGCTGGGCAAGGTCCAGGGTGTAGTGGTCCAAATCAATGCATATAACTTTTGAGAGTTGTCAATCTGAAGCGTGGGTGGCAAATTCTCCAAAGGAAAACGCACATATACCGATGGACTAACGAAGTTATTGTCGTATTCCAATTCTGCCTCAGCCAACGCTGTTCTAATAATTGAAATGAATAAGTTCAACGCGCGCTCAATATACGTTTTCGATGAATATAACATACTTGGAAGAGGGTGACCAATAGACCGGTTTCAAATCACGATACACTAAACCTTTTTCATATAAATCAAGAAATAGCTGCAGCTGATTACATATGAAATCCGGATTAAAAGTACAATATAATCCGTTACTATCTTGCCAATTCGATAATATGCCCCATGAACGAAACTCCTCCTTTTGTCTTCCTATAGCATCTACGGCAAATTCTCGCGCTTGAAGTGTAATTTAATTTGCAAAATTAAAATCTCTTAATCACACGTCACAATACTAGCTTACATTTTTGTCGCACCACAATGGGGTCATCTATTCCCGTCTTTTTGCCGGTCGATGCCAATGCTTTTAATTCAATTGGCAATCCATGACAATCCCAGCCCGGTCTATAATCAACTTTGTGTCCTTTCATCATTTGGTACCGAATGGTAATGTCCTTAAGGATCTGGAACAATTAGGTAATTTAACACATGCAGTCGAATGTTTCCATTAAAATTAAATATAAATGTAGGTACTTTATTAACGGCATGGCCCATATGCAAATCACCATTTGCATATGGTGGACCATCATGCAATATATATTGGGGTTCCTTGTTATGTTCGAGTTGGTAATTATATGCCTTTGCAAATGTTGTCTGAAAAAAAATAATAAAATGAATATTTCATTAATGACACAGCCAAATTTGATTGAATACCTCGACTAGAGTCCTTTCCAGTTCCGCTCTTTTGTTTGCCGACAATCGAGACGGAAACCGAGTTTTTGGCAAATTTACAGTGTTTGTGTACCTGACAGTATCTTTTGGGGCATGTTTAATGGAATAGAGCCGACTACTAGAAGTACGAAAGAATCTTAACATTATTTTATGTTATATTTAGCTAATTTGAACAGCGATTTTATGTAATTTAGCAAGTAGAAAATAAAACAAATAACTTTTCGATTCGATATTTGTTCAGAAATTAAAAAAATAATCGAAAAATCATCGATTATTTAAAATAACATTCAACTACAGTCAAGATCTATTAATAATGTCACCAAGATAGCAATCGAAATAGGAAAACAGCTGTTTTTTCTCAAGTCTAATGTCAAATATTTCGACTTTGTTTACATTTTCATAATGAAAGTCAATTCACAATAATGCATTTTGACAGCAAACTTGAGAAGTATCCATTATCAGCTGGTCTCCCTTGGTGACCTTATTTATAGGCCATGCTACCAGTAAATGTTACCATAAAATATCTATCGAACATATTTGGTCTGTTCCCGTACTGCAAGAATCTACTATTTTTTACTCCGATAACACTTTTTTCCTTTATGATATCGAAAAAAAATAGTAAAATCGAGTAGATTCGTGCAGTACGGGAACAGACCAATTTTCTCACGAAGCGGTGTACACAATATTATCTTTGGATGACGGTTTGGCCCAATGTCTGCTTTTTTGATAGTGTGGCCGTTTATGTCCGTAATTTATAAGGCAACCACCACAATATTCATGATTGTTGTCAACATTCCAAAATGATAGCATGCACCATGGTACAATCATCAAAGAGAAAATACATCTCTAGCAACAATTTGTTCTGTTCATTTGACATATTTTTACATTTTACCAAAAAAGGCGAACAATGAATGGAATGTCAGGATTTCTTTTCAAATCGAATTGGGAATATGATTTAGATATTGCATGGTACAATAAGGTAGGTTAGTTGTTACTGCTGATTACAATTTCTGCGCCTGTTCTGTCAAACAATTACTCAATCTGTGAATGTGTGTGTATAAAGGCGCTTTTAGGCTATAGCTTTTATCGTGATAAAGTGCATTATCTCGATTAAATTGTTAAATCGAACTGAATTTACCTCGATTTACCATATAGAATTAAATCCGCCCAATATCTCGATTTGGCCAAAATGCTATGCTAAATCCATGGCACAATGAATAGGTAGTCCATTTAGCGCAGCTGATGTCTTGATTAACTGTCAAATAGGGTAATTTCTACTTGAGTTCGTTGTGTAGTGTTGCCAACCATTTGAAATATTATATGGAAAAATTTGACAGATAATCGAGCCAAAAACAAAGGTTGTTGTTGTGATACATCACCTTATTATTGCATCATGGCTAAATCGAGATAATATCAAATACAACCATGTTTTTGTCCCAAAAGTAATAATTTCTCCTTAAAGTATGCTTTAAAATTAGTTAATAGTAAAAAATAACTGCTTAAAAAATATGTAAGATACTGAAACATTATTTCTTCTTCGTAATATTCATAATTAAGCATAATAAATGTTGTTATGCAAAATTATAAAAGTAATAATGAAAAAATCAGGAAATCAGTGAAATGTTAATATATGCGTTACAAATAACAGCTGACAAATCCACTTCATTTAATTTGCTAGTCTAAACAGCATGGTACAATTATAAAAGGTAACAGCAAATCCCAGCTGATTTGATTCCAACGTAATACTAGTGTCAATATAAATTTGACAAATTATGTTTTTAAAAATCACCCAACAGGAAAATTGGGAACGCATACAATTTGAAATTGTTCTTTATTAATGTGCTCCCGTATTCAATTTACTCAATCTGCCTGCTGGGAAAGTTTGAGGAAGCAAATCATTCTTGAAGGAATAACTCGCTATTCCCAGCATTGTCATATGTGTTACACATATATATGGCAATAGCTCAATTAAAGGAAAGATGTGGAAGCGATAGAAATATAAATTTGATAGATTTTCATTCATGTTTTTCAATTTTTATTTTGAGGATTCGAAAATATTCTATTTCCAAAATAAAAATAATTTGATGATAATTTGTTTGTTTGTTTACATTTTTCTGTCAAATGAGTTGACACTAGTAGAACTTACAACAACAAATTTCCATGTGGTTGTTGTATCGTTTTTTGTACAACAACACTTGCTGTTACCTTTTATTATTATACCATGTCTAAACAGTTAGAATTTCATATCTCGATTTTCAAATCGAGTCGATTTAGAAGGCATTGGTTAAAAGCATGGTTAAAAACGGATTTACATATAACATGTAATCATGATTAAAGGCTGAATAAGGGTTTATTTTCTTAAACGGCATATACATTAGAACTTTTTACCGGGTTAACCTACTTTATGAGGGTTTATTTGACATATATGCAAAGGAATTGACACTGGGTTAACGAAATCCGGATAAATGTAAACGTACTATTAATCAGAACGTACCATTAAGAAGAAGTTGTAGATTCTTGCAGTATGGGAACTGTCCAAATTTAAATCATCGTGCGGCAGGGTTTTTTTTTATTTTTTTTTTTTTTGGCTCTTTTTGTCGTATACCGACAACTAGGGTTGGTCGATTACCCAGAGTAATCATGAACCACAGCTGTTTTACGTTGAGTTAGTAGGGTTTTGCTAATCGACATATCACAAGGTGAACGTTATAACCAAAGTTCTGCTTTGTGTAAAATCATCGTGCGGCGTGGTTTTTTTAATTATGATCGAAATCATGATAGTAATGAAAAGCAATACTATCGTTTTTGTACGAAAAAATACAACTCTCTCACAATATACCAAAATTTGCAACTGTTTTCATATGTTGTTTGTTTTTTAATTTAACGGTTGCCAAATACAAAAATGAAAGATCAAAGGAAAATAAAAATTATTTATAGAATTTTTCGTTTTTATGTGTTTGTTTTTATTTTCCAAACGATCACAGCATCGTAAAAACATTTTAATTCTTGTAATTCTTTTTTTCATTATTTTCAAATTGCAAACAAATTAGTAATTTGTATACTAACAAACATCAGCTGATCGGCATTTAGATCATGAATAAATTTATGTGTAAATAATTAGGGTGTATTTCTGGATTTCGTCTCACCATCTGTCAAATTCTTCCACATAATATTTCACATGCTTGGCAAATTTGCACATCGAATTCAAGTAAAATTAACCACTTTGACAGTTAATCGAGACTTCAGATGCGCTAAATGGACCATCTGTCAATTTTTTCCATATAATATTTAACATGGTTGGCAACACTGCACATCGAATTCATGTAGAAATTACCCACTTTGACAGTTAATCAAGACATCAGCTGCGCTAAATGGATCTTGGCGTGACCATCGTAACGTGTACAAGAATACAAAACTGTGTGAGCGTAATAGGTTTGGATGGATAATAAAGCAGACACAAATCAATGTCGAACAATTTTGGTGATAAGATGAAAAGGAGGGAAAATTTTTCTTGGGTTTCTGCCACATAAAAGGCCAAATTTGAAAAAGCAAAAAAAAAATAAAGAGTTGAATTTGGAAAAACATGGTACACATAATTATTACAAGACAAGGCACAGCTTCCTACTGATTACAATTTTTTCTCAAGGTGGATTGTTCCATCAAATCAAAATGCATATTTTGTGTATGTGTGTGTATTGTTTGTTTTGAATACTGTGCCAAATAAATTGTAATATATTCTAATTTAATTGAAATGAAACTCATTTTTTAACGCGTCCGTCTGAAGGTAATTACTTTGTTATGGACGAAGCAAATATTCCATGACATTCCCTACTGGATTTTGGAATGAAATCATAACCTTTCATAAATTTTTCGCGTTTTAGTTATGTGTTGAAAAAATGTCAAAATAAACACAACCACATGTTGGATATATTTATTTTATATTTGGCAGAAGAAGCCACCAACTCATAGTTGCTTTTTTATACCCTCCACCATAGTATGGAGGGTATATTAATTTTGTCATTCCGGTTGTAACTCATCGAAATATTCATTGAGTTAAAATCCTAAAATAGATTAAATGGGCATTATTCTATTCAAAAAATATTATAAATTGTCATGTTCGATCCTATCTATCTATATATATAAAAATGAATTGCTGTTCGTTAGTCTCGCTAAAACTCGAGAACGGCTGAACGGATTTTTCTTATCTTAGTCTTGAAATGTTCGTGGAGCTTCAGGGAAGGTTTAAAAGGTGAGAACAGATCGAATAAATGCCGGGAAATCTCTAAAAAGCTGACTTTTATATTTCCCATACAAATGTTTTCTAAATAAATCAATTTGCTTTTATTGTCAGAGTTTTTTTTAAGTTTGATAAATTTTAATTTTTGTCACAAATTAAGTTTCTGAAAGGAAACGATGCAATCGGTGAAGATCTTCCTTATTTTTTAATTTGGTTTTTGGTCAAAAATCGGCGATTTTCCAAAAATATTTTTTCAAAGGTCCACCATTTTGTTAATTTTAGAGCGAAGTCTCTAAAAAGCTGACTTTTTTATTTCCCATACAAATGTTTTCTAAATAAATCAATTTGCTTTTATTGTCAGAGTTTTTTTTAAGTTTGATAAATTTTAATTTTTGTCACAAATTAAGTTTCAGAAAGGATTAAGTTTCGATTACCGATACGTGCGCGAGAACTTTCTTTACTTTTGTGATCCTTTGAGATAGTGAATCTGTGAAAGGTACACAATTGTTCAGTAAACGCGTTGTTTTGTCATTAATTAATAAACTTGAGATGCCGAGGAGAAGACGACCTGACTTAGGTTGTCCATATAATGCAAGTACATTTTGGGACTAATTCAAGGATGGAAAATCAGAAGAGATTCTGAATCGAGTTCGTGTCCATTCAGGGTATTCTGATTCTAAGATCTATGCCCCTGATTAATTTGTTTGAAAATAATAATAATAGGAAAATGTTGTTCCTTAAAGTACCTGAAATGTTGATATTCCACGGGAAATATCAAATCAGGTGGCCTAATCGTTTTTCAATATCTTTGAACTTATAAACACCTCGCATACATGCGACTCCGAAAATGTTTATCACAGTGTAATATACGAGATATCTTCTTTGCAAAAATCTATCATTAAGCTCAGCTGAAAAGAGAACAAAAAAACAGCAATTTTATAAAAATTAGCGATGATGTAGCGACTTGAAAGTTTTACGAAAACCTCCGTTAAGCTGTAGTGCAAAATTCCTGGAATGAGGTTTTTTATTCACAGTAATTCGTTATGCCTAATTATAGCCAACTCTATTAGGAAATTCGGTCAATGTCTTTGTAATACTTTATAATATATGGGGTATTATGCTATATAGATGCTATATCAAAAACCTAAGTAGATACTTTGTCGAAAAAATGTGTCTCCAACAATCCACGCCCCCCCTATTCCGGAATGAACTTTTTTAACTACAACAGTGGGAATGGAGACATATTAATTTTACACACCATGAGAAATTATGGGGGATACCATATGGGTGCAACCCGCAAACTTGGACCAATATTGATAGTTCTTTGTAAGGAGATTGTGGAATCACAAAATAAAACAACTAATTACATCTTATTAAGTTGAAAAACGTGCCCAAATACCCAAAGCATTCTATAATGTGGAGTTCCATTATATGGAGGCTTTTCGGAAGTTTGGGTAAATTTTGTTAGGAACATTTTCTAATCAATGATCATCCAAAATGTAAAATTACAGCCAAATACCGAATATTAAGGGGTTACCTGGATACTTCGGCCAATATTGATAATTTTATGAAGTGAGATTTTCAGTTCAATAAGTATCCTTCATATTTAACTAAAAGCAATTCTGTTGAAAACCGTGCCCAAAATCTTCAAAATACCGAATGTTTAGGCCTACCATTATACGGGCGGTACACCGAAACATGGGTCAATATTGATAATTTGATACGGACACTTTCTGCGCAGTTTCAATGTATGTGCAAATTTCAGAACACTATCTTACAGATAACTTAATATTGGGCTATAGTTATGTGAATTATACATCAACAATATTGCTATGCAAGACAACGTTTTCCGGGCCGGCAATGTTGAATGTTGAAATGTTCGTGGAGCTCCAGGGAAGGTTTAAAAGGTGAAAAAAGTCAAAAACCGCGAAAAATTTGCAAAAAGTATTTTGCAACATATTTGCATTTTTACGAATGTAGTATCGAGCTTTTTAAATTGCAGCACGTCGTAGTTGTTATTTGAAGATATTTTTGGCGAAAATCGGTAGCGTATCATTCCTTTAAGGGGACCCCCCCATTCTCGGGGTCAAAATTTTTGTTGATATAATTCGAATCTACACTAATTAAAGAATGTCTCTACAAAATTTCAAGTGAAAATCTCAAGAACTGTTGAAGATATATCCGATTTAGTGTGTCAGCATCAAGTGACGGCTAAAGGGTTTCTCAAACTTTAAACGCGTTTTTCTCTAAACATTTTTTGCGAATGGCGGGCACGATAACTCAAAAACTAATAATCCAATCGGTTCCAAATTTTGCATCGTTTCTCTGGGAGTGTATAGCTCTCGTATGAAATAGGATAAAGCCAATCGGTGAAGATCTTCCTTATTTTTTAATTTGGTTTTTGGTCAAAAATCGGCGATTTTCCAAAAATATTTTTTCAAGGGTCCACCATTTTGTTAATTTTAGAGCGAAGTCAATAATCCTAGTTCATACGAGAGCCAGACATGTACTCTTTCTAACACCGTTGGAATTTTCGGATTCCGATGTTCCAGTGAGGAGTTATCATGCCCGCCATCAAAAATAAGGACTTTTCTTTAATTACAAAAAACAACAACAAAACAATAACAAAAATTTTTTGTAAATTATTTTTCTTCTTTTTTAAATCTTCAATTATATATGTGCAAAGTTACAAACCTTAACAAGCATTGGTATTGATTTACCAGCCCATTGAAAATCTTAAAAAATTCAAATCGAGAATGGGGGGGAGGGGGGGTTCCCTTAAGCCTACATTTGTCAGTTATTGAAAAATTTCTTTCAATTGGATTGACATTGTATTAAAACTTTTTTAGGAGAATACAACAAATAATTGACAAGTATATCATATCACACTCAGGTTGGAAAACGGGAATAAGAACTTCAACATACCGAAAATTGAACAGGAAATAATTCTGACGTATTTCTAAAACGTTAATCTATAGTCCACAATTTCTGGGATGTTGTTTTTTATTCACAGGAATCCGTTATCCCTAATTATAGCCGACTCTATGAGAAAATTCGGTCAATGTCTTTATAGAACAGAAAATGGGGCGGGACCTGTATTTATATGCTATATCAAAACGTGGTCTTAAGTAGATACGTTTTCATCCCCAATATCCAGAAATTACATATTTGATTATATTTAGACATACAATGGGAATGGGGTTTAATTAATTGTTGGTATGAAGATTTAACACCACATGAGAAAATGTGGGGGATACCATTATATGGGTGCTACCCGGAAACTTGGATCAATATGCATAATTTTTTGTAAGTAGACAGCCAATTTTGTTCTAACACGTGACTAAAACCCCCAAAATACAGAAGAGTGAACTTATATTGAAAATTTTAGTAGGATTCATGCTATCAAATAAAACAATCAATTACAGCTGATTAGGTTAAAAAATGTGTCCAAATCCCCAAAGGATCGTATAATGTGGAGTGCCATTATATGGAGGCATTTCGGAAGTTTTGTTAGAAACATTTTCTACTCGATGATCATCCAAAATATAAAATTACAGGCAAATACCAAATATACGTGGGCCAATATTGATAATTTTAAGTAGAGAGATTTTCTGCTCAAGATCTATCCCTTATATTAAATTAAAAGCAATGCTGTTGAAAACCGTATCCAAGATCTTCAAAATACCGAATGTTTAGGGCTACCATTATATATGCAGTAACCCGAAACATATGCCAATATTGATAATATTTGGTACGGACACTTTCTGCTCAATTACAACCAATTCTGTTGAAAAAATCGTTACAACTTCTCATATAGAAGGTGCCGGGATATATAGAAGGTGGGGATATCTTAAATAGTGAACTAATATTGAACATTTTCAATACCAAATACCGTAGGAGTAGTAGCAATGTATGTGCAAATTTCAGAGCACTATCTTAAATCGTGGAGTGTAGCTTAATATTGGGCTATCTTAAATTATTTTTGTGAATTATACATCAACAATAATGCTATGCAAGACAACGTTTGCCGGGCCCGCTAGTAAATTATATATATTCTTGATCAGGGTAAAATTCTATGACGATCTAGCCATGTCCGTCTGTCTGATGTAATCACGCTATCTTCTGAAGGAATTGAGATAGGGTGCTGAAATTTTGCATAGGGTTGTCTTTTGTCTGCAGGCAGGCCAAGCTCGAAGATGGGATATATCGGTCCACGTTTAGGCATAGCTGCCATATAAGGGTACCCCCAATTTTTGGTATTTTGGGGTTTTTCAGCACGTTTTTCAACCGAATTCGTTGAAGTTTGTTACAATGGGTTCTTATTGGGTTCCAAATTTCTCCACAAAAAATATAAATATAGGTCCACTTTTTCTGGTAGCCTCCATATAACGGGGGGTTTGATCATATTTTCCCACCGAATTGACTGTAATTTAGCATTTTGAGTTCTTAATAGGTACCAAAAGTCTCCCCTTAAAATTATGAATATAGGTCCACTTTTTCGGAGAGCCCCCATATAAAGGTACCCACAATTTTCGGTATTTTGGGGTTCTTGAGAGCGTTTTTCAATCGAATTCGCTGTAATTTGGATTTTTGAGGTCGTATATGATAACAAACCTCTCAACCAACAATTATTAATATACGCCCCCTTTTTGGGGTAGTCCCTATAGAACCCCCTTTTTCTGTCCGTCTCTAATCACTCTAGCCTCTAAACGACTTGAGATAGATTGCCAAAATTTTGCCTAGATTCGTCTTTTGTTTAGGTACGTTTAGGCATAGCTCCCATATAAGGGTACCCCCCAAATTTCTTCAGCGCGTTTTCCAACGGAATACGCTGAAATTTGGTACATTGGGTTCTTATTGCGTTCTGAATCTCTCCATAAAAAATTATAAATATAGGTCCACTTTTTCTGGTAGCCCCCATATAATGGTACCTCCTAATTGTCAGTATTTTGGGTGTTTTTATTGTATTTTTCCACCTAATTGGCTGTAATTTAGTATTTTGAGTTCTTAATGGGTACCAAATCTCTCCACAAAAAATTATAAATACAGGACTATTTTTTCGGATATCCGCCATATAATGAAATATATCGGCAGACATTTAGGCATGTCCCCCTTATAATAACACCTCCTGAAGGAAAGAATTGAGATACAAAACTAAAATTTGGGTTCGAAATTGACGTATATAGGACATTAATTAGGCATGGCCCTCATATAATGATAACCCCAAATAGACGCTAATTCCTACACTATGTAATCAATATTGGTCTCCCTTTTGGTATAGACTTAAATAACCTTGCAATCCAAATAGCATAGTTTGAGGATGTTATACTCTACCATGCGTTCTCAATATCTGTCCACGTCTCGGGGTTTTCACATTTTAAGAAAAATCCGCATTAAAGATTGCTGAAATTTGTATTTGGTGTACATAATGGTTTACAATAAAGCCTAATATATGTAGAGGCCATAATGATGACCCGCAATTTTACATTTTTTGATGAAGCGTGTAAAATGGCAAAATTTGTATTCTGGGGCGTATATAAAGTTAATGCCAAGGACGACGCCTATAATTTCCGGTGATGTTGAGATGAAATTTACGGGGTGAACCCAAAACTTTTTTTGTCAGATTTTCTAGTCACTCTAGAGGTCATTATTATATGCAGAACATCACATATTTCACACGGTGAAGAGAATCTGACCAAATGCTTAGAACTGCTGTTTAGATGAAGAGCTGTACCATAAATATATTTCCGATGGTCAATTCAACCAAATCCTAAAGTGATCATCGATATTTGAACAAAATTAAAACAACCCATACACATACCATTCTGAAATTTATGAAAAATTGTCAATTATTTTTATGTAATAGAGCAAAATATGTATGGTGCTCTGTATAAATGGACGTATTGAGTAGCCGAATTCTGTAGCTAAGGCGCTATACAACATTTATCTCGACACAAAATCCAATACACATTATTGTTGGTTCCATTTGGTACGTTATGCTGTAATTCGTCCTAATCGGATATTTGGTACACCATTTAAAGAAATCGGATGAAAATATATTTGGCACCTAGATCTAAACTTGAAACGACTTCAATCGAACAAGCTATGCTATATTTACTGTAAAGCGAACAGACATAGGCTCCTCCATTTACATAAAATCGGACAAAAATATACGTGTGAGCTATATCTACATCTGAACCGATTTTAACAAAAAATATCGTGCAAATAGAACAGGATCTATGATGTGCCATTTACATAAAATTGGACTAAAGTATATACGTGGCCTATATTAAAATCTGAACCTATTTCAACAAAACTTCATGGCTACCAACTTGTAGTAATTTCAATACGCTATGCAAAATTTTGTCTTAATTGGACCAATATTGTACCGATTTAAACAAAACTTGGCATATATCAATCTAGACCTATTTCAGTGCTCTGTGGAAAATTTTGTCTCAATCGGACCAATATAAGGGAGCTATGTCTAAATCTGAACCGGCGTATATCAATCAAGGCTTAATTCAAAAATACATGGTAGGCCATTCCATGGCATTTTTTTTAAAGGAAAGCTGTTGCTAGCAAATTTAAGAGAAGTAGTTAACCTTTAAATTTGTTTAAAAATATTCTGGAATATGGGAGTTATACAAAAATGTTCACAAGATTTTCCAATTCTGATATATTGTTTAGTGGTGTCCAGAAGGTGTTTATCCCGTGGATTTTTTTCACCGATACGCAAATTAGTTTCGCAGAAAAATTGAGGACCAATGGCAGTTGTGTATGGTTGGCCCCGAACCATCTATACTACTCGCGGACTTGTTTAACACAAAAATCATTAAGTACAGCATACGGAAATTGCAATGTGCCAATGTGAAATCGGCTAATTCTTTCTTGCGATGATAAAGTCAAATTTTCTTGTATATTGCGGGTTTTAAAACGTTTTGGAAAAACATTGTCGGCATAGGTCAACTTTTTCATATCCCCTATATAACGAAATACGCAGCTGTATAATATAGTTCCCATTGGGGTTGGGGTTGAAAACATTGGACAACATATTCCATTATATCAGCAAGTTTAAGCCCCCTTATTAATCTTGGGTTACAAACTTCATTTCATGTAACTGTCAATTCAGTATATACATGGGCAATATTGCCAATTTGTATACCCTTCACCCCACTGTGGTACAGGGTACATATGTTTGTAACAGGCAAAAGGAAGCGAGATAGACACATGGTTCCTTTTGAGAATATGCATAGAATCACTTTTTAAGTCAATTTATGCATGTCCGTCTGTCCGTCCATGTATTTTTGTTAATAAAGTACAGGTCGTATTTGTGATTCGATTTGAATGAAATTTGGTACAGTTCACTTATTTGGCCCAAGGACGAACTCTATTGAAATTAGGAAAAATCGGTTCAGATTTAGATATAGCTCCCATATATATTATCGTCCGATTTTAGGTTAATAGTGCACCAAAGTACCTATATATACTTCGATTTCTACGAAATCTGGCACAGCATTCTGAATTAAGCCTAGAACGATGTATATTAAATACTTTATATACTTTCGTCCGATTTTAGGTAAATAGTGCACCAAAGTCCCTTTATATCCTTCGATTTCTACGAAATTTAGCACAGCATTCTGAATTAAGCCTAGAACGATGTATGTTAAATTTCGGGAAAATCGGTTCAGATTTATATATAGCTCCCATATATATTTTCGTCCGATGTTAGGTAATTAGTGCACCAAAGTCCCTATATATCCTCCGATTTCTACGAAACTTGGCATAGCGTACTGAATTAAGTCTAGAAAGATGTGTGTTAAATTTCGTGAAAATCGATTAATATTTAGATATTGCTCCCCTATATATTTTCGTCCGATTTTAGGTAAATAGTGCACCAAAGTCCCAATATATCTTTCGATTTGTACGAAATATGGGATAGCGTACTGAGTTAAGTCTAGAAAGTTGTGTGTTAAATTTCGTGAAAATCGGTTCAGATTTAGAAATAGCTCTCATATATATTTTCGTCCGATTTAAGGTAAATAGTGCACCAAAGTCCCTATATATCTTTCAATTTGCACGAAATTTGGCATTGCGTTCTGAATTAAGTCTAGATCGATTTGTTATAAATTTCGTGAAAATCGGTTCTGATTTAGATGTGTACCAAAGTGACTATATATCCTTCCAATTGCAAGAAATTTGGATTTATAAGTAAATGAAGAACTCAAAATGTGGCCGACATGTGACAAGTTTCGATGATATCGATTTAGATTTCGATATTTCGCTTTAAATTTATTTACATAATTTTGTCACATTGTAAGAAGCAACTCTATATCTGACCAGAATTTAGTACAGGTTGCAGAATGACATGTTTAATTTCATGTTAATGGTCCTTCAAAAATGCGACGTCTGCTAGGATCCCATCTGTTGAATATACCCAATGTGGTGAAGGGTATCATATAGTCGGGCCCGTCCGACTTTACTACTTTCTTTACAGGTTTAATATTCCATTTTCAAAAAATCAGATTTTTTTATTCTTGTGGTACATCAATGATTTTTGGTACACATATAGAGAAAAATGTTCTGACTCCGAAACCGTTTGCGACCAAATTTTTGGTTGATGCGCGCACAAGTTATCGAGGTTTTAATGTTGGGCATAACAAACAAATCTTAAAATTACGCGGTTTATTATATTGATATATATCTTATATATATAACGTTGATATATATCTGCCTCCGTAAAATAAGAATATGAATATATTATAATAATCGCGAAAAAAGGAACATCTTTGCAAAATATGAAAAAAATAATAAAAATATAGGAGATTACGGCAATATTTTCATTATATTTATGACATGTATCAACCTAAAAATTAATTTAAAAATATGTACATAATCTAAACACCATGATGAATTAAACTATATAAAAATTACACAAGTTTGTGCAGCGGTTTGTAAATTAAATCATATTTGTTTTTTTTAATTTTATACATGAAATTTAAAAAAAAATGTTGGGGATATTCTGCCATTTTACCCGAATTTCGCCGAAAAATTTACATATATAAAAATAATCATTTTTTGTGTATAAGTATACGCCATGCGGATTCTATAAGTAGGAATAAATCTTAAAATAAAATAATGGTATGAAATATACATTTTAAATTGCGTAATTCTCAAAATCATTTGATGCGCATGCGGTTGCCATGAAGTGCTGAAGTTTTTCTTCTAATCCATGTATATTTTGCGAAATTTCATTTGACGGCTAAGATTTACTACACGTTGCATTGAAGTACCCAAAAACTCGTAAAACGCGAATAATTTCCGAAAACTCCATATGCCATTAACGCGCATCCTATTTCGGTGTGCACCCTAAAAAATTACATCGATCTATATATATTTCAATGCGGTCCATTAAAAACCGTGGATGGCCCAGCTCACTCTATTTTTGAGATAAATTGGGTACATCTCTCTTTTGGCTGAAGTTTTTAAAGTTTTGTTTTCGAAAAAGATCGAAATCCGTATCAGTTCATTTATTAAAGCGGAATTGATCCACAGAAAAGGCAATTAAATCCACGATATTTTGAAAATCAATTCCCGCCGTTCTAGTAGATGGATTTTCACGAAGAAGATTTTATATCATCTGAAACGTAAAATCGCGGGTACACATATCATTCAGTTAACAGATCTAAAAATTTGCCCCGGAAAATAGGTTTTTTAGAATTTTGATCGCACAAAATTTTCACCTTCGGATTAGTATTACTCTGAAGCTGTGTGTTTGCGTAGTAACGTAAATAAAAAGAAGAAATAATAAAAACAAATTGTGGTTTTAAAATTTTGTCAATATTGACATTGGGTTTTTATTGAATGTTTATAATATTATTGGAAATAATATTTTACCTTAGTTGTAGTGGTGTGTGGACCTAATCCAAGTAACGAATGAACAAGTTACAATGTAACTAGCGTATATGCTGCAAACGGCGCTAAAAACTCGTTAGAATTTGACAATCCTTCAAGCACAAAGCTGTACTTAAGGGTAGTAACAAATTCTAACGTAGACAAATTGTACAACAAATATCTAAAAATAATTGGATAGGAACCCAATGAAATTTGAAATGAAACATTGCCGCCGGCGGCAAATTAAATTAAAATTTAATGCAATATAAATGATAACTATTAATTTCAATCTATATATTTAATTCATTCTTTCAAAGAACAATTCAAGTTTAGTAATCAAAATAATTGGCGCTCGTAAAGCTGCGAAGGCAATAGAAGATTACCATCGAGACCAATAACAATTAAAACGGTTAGTGAAAGTCGGGTGCACCGTATAGCGGTTGTCAAAAGCTCATATTGGACATGAGCCGGAAATTACCCATCCAAATATGGTGAGTTGGGCCCTTGGGAAACCCGGGCTCGAGTAAGTTTGGGCCTTCATTATTATAGGATATACATCGGGTCCGAGTACCATTATTACAGGACCGGATCGGAAAAATTGTGGATCAGCTAACATCATCCCACCATAGTGATCCTTTATGGTTTCAGCCGCCGACAAGAGAAGACGTTGGGTCCGGTCGTAGATTGACTTCAAAGTAATTTGGCAATATTGATCTGGTCCCAGATTTATGGGACTCAGACGCAGGGATCGAACGAACGATTGGCATATGCGACTATGGCCAGCACAATTGTCCAATAGGGCAGGAATGGGAATGCGTCGCTCACCCAGGACCAGTTGTGCAACTAGAGTGGGCTCTAGTGTCACAATGGGCTGAATGGCGAGCATAAGTGTGGGATTGTGAATGGGTACAGGCGGACCGATCGGACCGACTATTTGACCTAAACGGATGGACTTGGAGTTGTTGCTGGGATTCAGCACGTGACAGGCGGACCGATCGGACGTGAAACAGCGGACCGACTATTTGATCTAAACGGACGGACTTGGAGTTGTTGCTGGGATTCAGACCGTGATGGGTAGGGGTGCAGAAGAGTATGGTGTCGCTGCTTACACTCTTTACACCTAGAATTTATTTTGCACTCTCGCAGATTGTGTTCTGTGGAAAGGCAATTTGTGCAGTTATTGCGCATCTTCTTTCCCAGCGACATGGCGATGAAGCGCTTGCATTTGTGTAGTGGATGCCACCGTCGACACAAAATGCAGGATTTGTTCTAACTTTTCGAGCCGGGCTTCCTTTTGTCGCTTTTGAGCCTGGCGAAATCAATTGACTGCCGCCTATAGATCACGAACGCGACCGTCGATACCGGGATAAACGTTTATTACACGACCTAACTTCCTCGCTGTAGGAGGTAATTGCTCATTACTACAATATCGTCCTTTTGCATATCGCGCTCGGGATACTTCCATTTATATCTTTTATGCAGACTTTTAAGATACTCATCTTACCACGGTAGGCAGAATTGTTGAGTAAGAGCTTTAACTTTACGATACCGATTCATGATATGCAAGGGAGATTCATCAATTATTGGCTCTGGAGGAGCAAGGATAGGAGACCCAATTGAAAAATGATCTTGTGTCAACGATACAATATTTTCGGGACCATTCATTGGACAAAGAGGCCTAGAATTTAAGCACGCTTCAATTCGAGAAAGTATCGTAGATAACTCTTCAAATGTATATTTAATGCTAGTTGCGTTTTTCTAAAGTGGAGCTTGAAGCTTTTTACCGCAGCTTCCCAGAGACCACCCATATGTGGAGCTCCAGCTGGAATAAATTTCCATGAAAGTCCGTGATAACCAAATTGGAAACAAACCTTATCTTGACTTTCACGAAGTACTATTTTTAACTCACACCCTAACTCTCTGGATGCGCCAACAAAATTGGTACCATTATCCGAAAATATAGTCTTAGGGCAACCACGACGAGAAATAAATCTATTAAAGGCGGCCAAAAACATTGCCGTTGATAAATCCGAGGTGGCTTCCAGATGCACTGCTTTTGTAGAAAAGCAAATACACACACATAGCCCTTTGTAATTCTACAACATCGACCTGTAAATGACTTATATCAAAGGGACCAGCGAAATCTATGCCTGTAGTGGCGAATGGTCGTGTAATGGTTTACATTGTCTTACAACTTTGCGAATTAAGGAAGTTGCTCGAGGTAGACAATATTGCATGCGTAACTTGCGCAAAACTAACTGAATCCCACCGTGAATGGAAATACTGTGCAACTGTTGTACAAAAAGAGTAGACAATTTGCAATTGTAAGGTAACAAAATAGGATGTTTTTCGGTATAAGACATAGTTTGCGATTGAGATAGACGACCATTGAGTCGCATAACTTCTTTATTGTCTATGAAGGGATTCAAGGATAAAGTGAGCTTTTGGAATATATCGACCTACCATTCAATAAACAATCATATTCTTCCGCATAGTGAACCTTCTGCGCTATAATAGCAAGTCGTAACCTAACCATATTTATTTCAGAGGTCGTTGGATGAGTTTACGCGTGACGCTTTATCTAAGTTAAAAAAATCCTCTATAACCCTGATACTGCGAAAAGAATGATACATGACACTTTACAGCGCGTTTTTCAATATCTGTATCGAGTTCAGACGAGTCTTGAATAACCCATGTGGAACTATCCTTACGAAGCCACTATGGCCCATGTCACCAAGTTTGTGAAGAAGAAATATCTGAAGGCGAAAGCCCTCGACTGCTTAATTCAGCAGGATTGTCTTCAGATCGAACATTATACCAATTACTCTGACCAACATTTTCATGAATCCTACAAACCCTATTTGCAACAAAAAATTTTGTTTAATTGGAAGATATACAACATATCTACCATTAGAGTCCTTATGTGTGGTTCTTTTATAATTATCCTCGTAAAATTGGGCCGAAGGAGACAATAAATTGCGCTTAGGAACTTCCTCTAGTTCCCAGAAACGAAGGAGAGGCTGATTCAGCCTATCTTCAGGGGAATATTGCAGAAATGTTGTAATATTGTTAGAATGACCTATACTCGTAGGAACTGGACCCGTAAGAACCCAGCCGAAAACAGTTTTTTGTGCAATCAAGGAACCTAATATGTTGGATTGAATTCCCTGCAGAAGTATATTTGAACAAGAAGTATTTTTGAACAAGTTACAATGTAACTAGCGTATATGCTGCAAAGCGGCGCTAAAAACTCGTTAGAATTTGACAATCCTTCAAGCACAAAGCTGTACTTAAGGATAGTAACAAATTCTAACGTAGACAAATTGTACAACAAATATTTAAAAATAATTGGATAGGAACCCAATGAAATTTGCATACTACATATTAAATTACTCAGATTCGCGACTACAATAATATTATAATCGACTTTTAGAAATTCCTGCTTGCGTATTAAAACTGGTTCGCCTCAACCTGTTTTGCACATTTACATTAAAGTAGATACAGCTTCCACCAAAATAAAGTTTGGACGTCAATATAATGAACAGTTTGCAACGACAGATCAATTAACCCAAAACTTCACTTTTTTCATATACTTAAGTAATTCCCGAGTTATAAAGGGGTGAACCTCAGCTTCAGCTATGTTTAAAAAATTGGCAATATTCCATATATATATATATATACATTGGTGGTCACCGAATTAAAACATTTACTGTGGTATAAATTTTTTGATCGGCCCTCGATTTGTTTGAAGTATTTGTGAAAATTTTTTATTCAGTACACTTCGATATACTGCACTTAAGAGATTTAGTGTGAAAATAGAAAATTATTGCATGCAATATTTCCATAAATAACGGTTTTTATGAAAATACATCGACTTTAAAGTGGCCATATAATTAAAACATTGTGTGATTTTTTACTTTACTGCATTTTTTTGAACATATTTTTAAAACAAACTCTTTAATTTAGGTAAATTATGGAAACTAAGCACCGATAAAATCATTTACAGATAATGATTTCGGAAAAAAAATCTGCAAAATCTATCAAAATTGCAGTAATTTATGGAAAAATTGCACGCAATAATTTTCTATTTTCACACTAAGTCTCTTAAGTGCAGTATATCGAATTGTGTAATGTTTTAATTCTGTGACCACCACTGTATATATATATATATACATATGGATGAGGATATGTAAAGTTAGGACCGGTCGAACTTAACGTATTTCCACTGATTTTATTTGAAAATAAAATTTAATCAAATAGTACATTTTAGCTCGATTATCTGCATATCCTGTAGCAATTACATTAGCTTTTTTTATAGTTGTAATCAAGATTATAACATAAAACTATTTCATGAATGTTTATGAATGTTCAGATTTAGGACGTGATGTATCCAACATTTCATCAATTTCCGTAATTGAAGCAATAAAATGAGATTTTAGGTGTGATACGTGAACAAAATGAAAATTTCCTACTTTGTATGGATTAAGATATATATGAACATATGTGTATGTCTTGCTACAACTAATAAACCGTCTGTTTTGTGCGACTTTTACAATCCTTAAAATCGTTTTTTTTTTTTTTTGGATTTTGAAAAAGTTGTAAATAATGTCAATTAATTGCCAACACAAACATCATCATCAGTTAGACAGACATAGCATCAGAAATTGTTAATATGTGAAAAAAAAAACATAAAGTAGTAAGGACAGAATATACAGTGACGAGCAGAAATGAGTACATGTTTATACATTGGACACTTTTTACGTCATAAAAATAAAAATATAAAAGCAAATTCAACCAGTAAGGAAAGTAGTAAAGTCGGACTATATGATACTCTTCACCACTATGGGTATATTAAATAGCATTATTAACATGAAATTGGATGAAATAAAATATGTGATATTTATCTAAATGTGAATCGGACTAGATCTATCCATAAACATGTCATTCGTTTGGGACAAAAGTATGAAAATCGACTTCAAACAAATATCAATAGGTCATCCGTTGGGCTTTGTCTGTACTTCTAGAAAACGTAACTACGTTATTCTAGGCTCAATTTTGTACGTTGTGCACAATTTGATGTCAATCTGAAAAACATGAGGAGCTTGATGTACAATTTACTTAAAATCGGACGAAAGTATATATAGAAGCTATACCCAAATATGAAACGACTTAAACGAAACTTATCACAGGTTAAGTTATACTAATTTCGGTACGTTTAGTTCCTATTAGCCATATATTGGTTTCTTGGTGCGTCAATTACTTCATATCAGCTATATCTAAATCCCAACCGATTTTTACGAAACTTGACACACAAAATTCTGGACTAAATTCAGTACCTATGCAACACTTTTATTAAATCGGACGAAACTATATATGGGAGCTATATAAATCTAACCGATTTTCTCGAAACTTGTCACACATCATTCTGGACCTAATTCAGTACTCTGTGCCAAATTTCATGCAAATCGAAAGATATAGAGGGACTTTGGTGTCCCATTTACCTTAAATCGGACGAAAATATATATGGGAGCTATATCTAAATCTGAACCGATTTTCCCTATTTCAATAGGGTTCGTCCTTGGGCCAAATAAGTGACTTGTGCCAAATTTCATCCAAATCGGATTATAAATGCGACCTGTACTTTGTTTACAATTTAACATGGACAGACAGACGGACGGACATGCATAAATCTGAACTCAGAAAGTGATTCTATGCATATTGTCAAAAGGAACTATGGGTCTATCTCGTTTCCTTTTGCCTGTTACAAACATATGCACAAAGACATAATACCCTGTACCACAGTGTGGTGAAGGGTATAAAAATGTTGGATGTATTTTATAACATACTAGCTGTACCCGTGGCGCTTCGCTGCCCCTACTAAAGTGATTAACATAGACATAATACCCTGTACCACAGTGTGGTGAAGGGTATAAAAATGTTGGATGTATTTTATAACATACTAGCTGGACCCGTGGCGCTTCGCTGCCCCTACTAAAGTGATTAACATAGGATAGTTCACGTAGAAAACTATTTGCATTTAGTTTAAATGCTAGTATTTATTAATAGGATTGATTGATATAGGTATTATAGTAGCCCCAATTACTGTTCGACTGCATATGTATATTTCGAAGTGTAATGTATCAGTACTAATACCGTAGCAGCTGGTTAATGTATACGTTATTTGAAGCTAGATTTTCACTTGTCTCAATAGGATTACACACTAACATATTTTCTACAATATTCACATGTTTTGCATTAATCGTCCAAAGACCAATAAAATCCTTCATTCCCATTACCACCTACCTTTATGTATGTCTTCTCATCTGATTTCACATTATATGGCTGGGATCCTTTCACATTGTAATATTTTTAACGAACTTAGACTTAATATTCTTCTTAACTCATGCTTGTATAATGTTCTGAACTGAAATAAATAGTTTGAGTAATATCCGTTTGATCAACTAAACTTAATTTCTCAAGTAATGTACACATTTTGTTTTCAGGTCAGCTATGATGATAACCCGCCACAGATTTCAGATTATTATAACTTTTAATCCATCATCCGCATTTCGCTTCTGGATGTCTCCCAATTATTGCTGATGCATACTTTTATTGAATTCATGTTCGTTTTCTCAAATGGTAGCAAAATTATTAAAATTAAAAAAACGTTCAAAAGCTGAAACATATACATATATTTTTTCAAAATCACAAAATATAAAAATATAATGTCAACAAGCAGTAGACGTTAACCGAATTACTGAACTGGTGGCTATTATAATTACTGATAATAGGACAACAAATTATGAGTCGAAAATTTCTGATTTTGACCAAATTTTACTTCCTGGCCATTTATGATTGGATTTGTACTTATCTGAGTATCATACATACTTTTATGAACATATTTATTCAAGATATTCAGATATATGCATAGACAATTAATATTAGTTCAGAGGTATGATTACGGTTAATGCTATAACTCTTCGTCATCGCGGAATTTTGAAAGTTTATTTTGCATATCTTACTTCCATGGGATGGCATGACTGACTGCGAAAATTTCTGCAAAGTCTATTCAACGATTTTTGTGTCTACAACCGAAAGTGTTTCTTTTGTCCATGTATATATATATTAAAATCTATTGTGAGTAAATTCCGTCCATTGTATCGCCCCAATCATATGGATGATGCGTATTTGTAACCAATTTACTCAAGCAAATTTTAAAGTGGGAATTTGTAACGCCCTTTGGGATATAAACATAGAATACCTATGTCATTTCAGATTTGTGATTACTTTTGATGCTATAACTCCGTCTATGATTTTTCTATCAGGTAGCATGAGGTGCTGTAAAATTCTCAGTAAAATCTGTTGAGCGGTTTTTGACTAATCAAACAAAAAATGTTATTTTCGCTGTATGCAATTATTTCAGTGCAACGGGGAGGGCATTTTCCCCAATCGTACCACGCTCATTTTTGTATGGATGATGTGTGTTTACACCTACGTTATTCAGACAAATTTTGAAGACGGGCATTCCACGAGGAATTTTAGATGTTTATATATCCTATGTTACTTTCAGGATACGTCATGACGACATACTGTGTAAATCTCATTAACATCTATTCAGGGGTTTTTGCGTCTATTGTTAACATACAAACAAACATGTTTTTCTATTTTATATAGATTGTAGAAAATTAAAATATTTTGAGAATTCCCATAATTGACAATTACTTAATGATATACGCTGCCCATTTCGCCCAAAATATGTCAAAAAAGAACTATGAAGAAATGAAACCATAAAGGTTTGATATAAAATGTGTGGAAATGCTAATATCTTTCAAAATATAATTTGCAACATTTTCGCGGATTTTTCTCAAAATCTTCTTTTATTAAAACCTTCCCACTTCAATTACAGACTACTAACAGAAATTTTAAGTCAAATCGGTCCAACCGTTTCTTTAAAATAATTTTTGCAAGATTTCCGCGGATTTTTCTCAAAATATTCTTTCATAAAAAACTTTCCCACTGTAATTAGCGACAATTGAAAAAAAATTTGAATCAAATCGGCCCAGCCGTTCTCAATTGATGCGTTATTATACATTTTTCTTGCTCCATTTTTATATATATAGATTTCGCTCCTAACAAATCAACCTAAAGTTAAAGAATTTAACTCTTTAATTTCTAAGAAAAAAAACAGTGAAAAGTAAAGTAAAAATAAAGAAAAGTAAAATCAACTCCAACGTACTCACTTTTGCACAAATTTGCAGAATTCGAATATTTTTATTAATTATACCGTAGTTTTATATTTTTAATGTATAATTTATGAAATTTGGTATATTTTCAGCCAATTTTAGTACAATTTCATTGGAATTATTCTTCCAATCACCTCAGATCTACTGCCAAAGTTCGTCTAAATTATTAGTGGCTGATTGGTACTGTCCCACCTCTCTCTTTGCGATTGGCCCCAAATTATCGCTCGGTTTGATGTCGAAACATTGTGCTGACCACTGTGTTAATTAAAAATTTTGATCACAAAGATATTCTCGCACGAATTTTGAATCGAATCGTTGATCACCGTCCTGCATAAATAACTTCTTCTACAGAATGGGCGTTCTTAGCTCCCTAAACTGACTGATGTGACTCTACATGATCTAAATGGACTTCTTTCATTATTATATTGTCAATTGTTTAACCTCGGTCCAGGACTCACAAGTTAAAGCCTACGCCTATCATGAGAATTCCTCAACCGTGCTTCACTTAGGCCTTTGAATAAGTTTTTATCATCAAAAATGCTTATCGTCGGATTGAAAACGTTTGAATTTGGATTCGTCGGACCAGATCACACGTTTCCAGTCGATCACAGTTCAACTTTTGGTCCAGTTGAAAAGTCTGTACCCCTATTTTGCAGTTTTTTCCTATAATACAGGTTTTTTGTCTTTTTTTAATGCTGCTATATCCAATGTCGGGAAGAGCTCTTCACGCCGTTCAATGACTAACAGGTTTGACGAGTACTTACGAAGCAAATTTTGGTGTTAAAACTTATCAAATTACATTTCCCTTATCATTAGACGTGGATCCACACAACTTATAAGGGGTGTACGACCTCTAATTTGAGGTTTGGGAAAAACGGAACACCGTTTTTGTACCCATATGACCAATAATTCACACAATTTAAGTCCCTTTGCAATTTCCAGGGTAGAACAGATTTTTCAGCTTTTTCCGAATGGCCTCCCTCTTCAGTGGTTATCTATATATATAAAAATGGAGCAAGAAAAATGTATACTAACGCATCAATTGAGAACGGCTGGGCCGATTTGACTCAACATTTCTTTCAGTTGTCGGTAATTACAGTGGGAAGGTTTTTATGAAAGTTAGTAGTCTGTAATTGAAGTGGGAAGGTTTTAATAAAAGAAGATTTTGAGAAAAATCCGCGAAAATGTTGCAAATTATATTTTGAAAGATATTAGCATTTCCACACATTTTATATCAAACCTTTATGGTTTCATTTCTTCATAGTTCTTTTTTGACATATTTTGGGCGAAAATGGGCAGCGTATATCATTAAGTAATTGTCAATTATGGGAATTCTCAAAATATTTTAATTTTCTACAATCTATATAAAATAGAAAAAAATGTTTGTTTGTATGTTAACAATAGACGCAAAAACCGCTGAACAGATGTTAATGAGATTTACACAGTATGTCGTCATGACGTATCCTGAAAGTAACATAGGATATATAAACTTCTAAAATTCCTTGTGGAATTCCCGTCTTCAAAATTTGTCTGAATAACGTAGGTGTAAACACACATCATCCATACAAAAAATGAGCGTGGTACGATTGGGGAAAATGCCCTCCCCGTTGCACTGAAATAATTTGCATACAGCGAAAATAACATTTTTTGTTTGATTAGTCAAAAACCGTTCAACAGATTTTACTGAGAATTTTACAGCACCTCATGCTACCTGATAGAAAAATCATAGACGGAGTTATAGCATCAAAAGTAATCACAAATCTGAAATGACATAGGTATTCTATGTTTATTTTCCAAAGGGCGTTACAAATTCCCACTTTAAAATTTGCTTGAGTAAATTGGTTACAAATACGCATCATCCATATGATTGGGGCGATACAATGGACGGAATTTACTCACAATAGATTTTAATATATATATACATGGACAAAAGAAACACTTTCGGTTGTAGACACAAAAATCGTTGAATAGACTTTGCAGAAATTTTCGCAGTCAGTCATGCCATCCCATGGAAGTAAGATATGCAAAATAAACTTTCAAAATTCCGCGATGACGATGAGTTATAGCGTTAACCGTAATCATACCTCTGAACTAATAGTAATTGTCTATGCATATATCTGAATATCTTGAATAAGTATGTTCATAAAATTATGTATGATACTCAGATAAGTACAAATCCAATCATAAATGACCAGGAAGTAAAATTTGGTCAAAATCAGAAATTTTCGACTCATAATTTGTTGTCCTATTATCAGTAATTATAATAGCCACCAGTTCAGTAATTCGGTTAACGTCTACTGCTTGTTGACATTATATTTTTATATTTTGTGATTTTGAAAAAATATATGTATATGTTTCAGCTTTTGAACGTTTTTTTTTTAATTTTAATAATTTTGCTACCATTTGAGAAAACGAACATGAATTCAATAAAAGTATGCATCAGCAATAATTGGGAGACATGCAGAAGCGAAATGCGGATGATGGATTACAAGTTATAATAATCTGAAATCTGTGGCGGGTTATCATCATAGCTGACCTCAAAACAAAATGTGTACATTACTTGAGAAATTAAGTTTAGTTGATCAAACGGATATTACTCAAACTATTTATTTCAGTTCAGAACATTATACAAGCATGAGTTAAGAAGAATACTAAGTCTAAGTTCGTTAAAAATATTACAATGTGAAAGGATCCCAGCCATATAATGGGAAATCAGATGAGAAGACAGACATAAAGGTAGGTGGTAATGGGAATGAAGGATTTTATTGGTCTTTGAACGATTAATGCAAAACATGTGAATATTGTAGAAAATATGTTAGTGTATAATCCTATTGAGACAAGTCAAGCTCAAGCTTCAAATAGCGTATACATTAACCAGCTGCTACGGTATTAGTACTGATACATTACACTTCGAAATATACATATGCAGTCGAACAGTAATTGGGGCTACTATAATACCTATATCAATCAATCCTATTAATAAATACTAGCATTTAAACTAAATACAAATAGTTTTCTACGTGAACTATCCTATGTTAATCACTTTAGTAGGGGCAGCGAAGCGCCACGGGTCCAGATAGTTATATATATATATATCTTCAGGATTTATTATTATTAGTTATTTATTTGATTTTTGTTCAAAACTTTGTACAATTTTTTAGTAAACGGGATGATGTAGAACTTATATATTTTCTTAAAAAACTAATGAAAACCAAAAAAAGATTTAAAAAACGTGATTTTACATTCCTTTTCTGCACATTATTAAAAAAAATCAGACGTGCAATTTTTTAGTAAACGGGATGATGTAGAACTTATATATTTTCTTAAAAAACTAATGAAAACCAAAAAAAGATTTAAAAAACGTGATTTTACATTCCTTTTCTGCACATTATTAAAAAAAATCAGACGTGCAAAAGTTCTTCTTAGTTATTTTTAAAAGTTAGGTTTTTAAATTTAGGTTGTTTTGTTAAGTACAAAACACTCAATAAAATGCAATCAAACTTTTTGGAATTAGCTTTTTTAGTTTTATTTTTATGACGTAAAAAGTGTCCAAAATACAAACATGTACTCGTTTCTGCTCGCCACTGTACGTATGTATATTAACTCTTTGGATATATGGAAACGACGCTCTTCAGAAACATACACCTAAGTCTGTTTTTACACGGTAGATTGGTTCCATAAGAAGCCGTGTAAAAAAGACATTGATCTTATACATAAAGGGAATTCCCCTAAATTAGTGCTATTGACCAGTAAAAATTTCTTGTATGCGCTAAAGGGGAATTCACTGAAATCTTTAAACTAATGTTCGCAAACTATCGATACTATCGATGGTTTCAGACTTTTTTCTTTCATAAATACTTTTTTGTGATATGAACATACTTCGCAAAAATTTCATTTGACAAAAAAAAAAAAAAAAAAAAAATAAGGGCATAACATTTCAAATCGTGCTAAATGGAATTAGTCCTGATTTATATTAGGCGAGTTTACTTGCGGCAATTTTTATCGTTCTCTTTTGAACTTGCTCCATGCGTCTATACAAGGCAATTCGGTTTCCAAAATATTTTTTTATTTGTTGTTTTTTCACATTTAAATAGGGGAGAGGGGGGCACCTTTGAACACTTTTTGCTTTCAAGCCTTATAAAATTTTTTATTTTATAATTTTTGGTTTCTTATAAATTCTAAATAATAGTTACATATGTAACCTTTAAAATGAATTTACATATGACATACTATAAGCTTTATAAATATATTTTATTACTGTTTTAATGGACGAACTCAAAGTGTTCAAAACTGCCCCCCCAGGGGGGCAGCTTTGAACAGGGGTTGGCATTTTTGAACGACATGGTTTTTTACAGTGTTTAGGTTCAAATATGCATGTATTTTATTCATACATATCAGAAATGCATGAATTCATTAAAAAATATATAAAAAATGTTCAAAATTTAAAAAATTTAGATCAAAAGTTATTAAAACATAAAATGACTTAAAAACAAAAATTAACATGGTGAAAAATACAGTTAATTTCGTAATCTTATTAGCCCATTTGAAATTTTGAGAAATCGAAACCAAAAGTTAAAAACTCCTTTTTTTACTCGAGTTTATGGGCATGTTCAAAGGTGCCCCACCCATGGCATTTTACGAAATTTAAAATAACTTTTTTTGTAATAAATATATATGACAGAAATTACATTAGTTATGTTTGAAATGATTGTTGGAATGCAAAAAATTTGCTTGACGAAAGAAAACTATCACATAATTCTTCCTGCGCCCTTACAACCAAATGAATAAAAGTTTACAATGACACTGAGAAAACATGGTCACCCATGCACAATTTTTCGACAACTGAAAAAGCAAGCCAAAGTGGTTTACGCATATAGAGAACAAGATTGCCATATACAAAAATGTGGTTGCGGGTCGGAAAAATAATAAACCAAGATTTTATGGGCGCTGTTCAAAGGTGCCCCACGTTCAAAGGTGCCCCCCTCTCCCCTATATATAAAATGTCAACAAATACGAAATACACAAAACGAATTGCCAGAAAATTGTCGGTACGAGCAATTTTTTTTCATTTCTATACCCCTTGCCCCTCTCTTCTACAAAGACTTGCCGCAAGTAAAGTCGCCTAATCTAAATCAAGACTTAGATCGTGTAAAAAAATTAAAAATATTCAATTTTCAAACCGTGTTATATCAAAACCGTGTACTATAAACCATTTAAAATATAAAGGCGTCATTTTAGATACATGCTTGTTGGGTTTATCGGTCCATATTTTTTCGGCCCTAAATACAACCAACACGCGGTCGTCATAGAAGTTTCCCCCGATTAAGACTATAAATATTTTATAGGGTCGGAGATGATTATTTCGATGAGTTACAAGCGGGAAAACGAATATCATATACCCTCCATGCTATCGTGGATGACAAAGAAACATATCAGCTGACGACTGCATAGCTGTTGGAAAAGAAACCCAAACACTCACACAAACTGACTATCTTCATTGGCTGCTAATTCTGAATGAATGCCATTTAAATTAATAACGAAAACCTCTTTTCACTTTGCCTCTTGTCGGCAATGTTTCACAAACCTAAACTCTTCTCGAGATGTAATGGCGCCAGTTGTACTTCCGCACAACGGAGTAGCCGAATAGATTGTAGACATGGATTTAAGTCATTGTGTCTAATTTAATAAGTCGTCTTCTGTTCGTGAATGTTCGTTAGTGTTGTAAATATTTTATGCTACGAAATCGAAATAAAAGCAAAACATTACGCACAATAGCTTGAGGGCACCCAAGACGGGATAATTTTCATGGAGCAGATGTCTTTCGTATGTTACCCCGCCCTAGTCGGTGGCAAGACAGTAAAGAAAGCCAATGTCGGTTCAATGGATAAATTAAAGTTGAGAGAGGAAAGAAATAACAAACACATACTCGTACATACATACAGACATACATTAAATTGTAATCAATGAGTAATAAAATGCCTTGCTTATGGAAATCATCGTCGTCATCGTCATCATCACCATCATTATCATAGCGTGTAATGCGTATATCTTCATTGTTGTTATTATTCTCTTATATTCGGTATTTTATTTGTTTAGTTTGAATGTCAGTCTGACTTTGGGTGAATTATGTCAGTGGAGGCAAATTTGCGCCGAAGTAGTGGAAAAACAAAATCGATTTTTTTCTATAAAAAATGTTGTCTTTTGAAAGTTCACAGTTTTTCGCATTTCGATTGGGATGTTCTTGTGAATGTGAATTCTTGTTGTAGATAAGGGAGGCTGGCTGGGAGGACAACTTTACATCACAAGAAATTGGAATTATTTCTTCTTACATTACGCATGGGGTATCCGAATTATCGATTTTGGGAAAATATAAAACCGGATTTCAGTACGCTGCGAAAAATTTCGTCTTCATTGGACAAACTTTGGAATATTGTTACACCATTTACAAAAATCGAACCAAAATACATTTGAGAGCTGTATCTAAACCAGGACCGATTTCTAAATAACTATACGTATGCCAATCTGTACTTAATTCAAAAATGTTTAACTCAATGCATAGATCTGCTGAAAATATATATGGGAGTTATATCAAAATCTGAGCCGAAATAAGAAAACTTCACATATGTACGTCAAACTGTGCTTAATTCAGTACCCTATGCAAAATTTTGTCTAAACCAGACAAACTTTGGGAGTTTTGTTCTCCATTTACATGAAATCGGACGAACATTTATAAGGTAGCTATATATAAATCTGTACCTATTTTCTCGAATTTTAATAGGCCAACAATCAATGCCAAATTTCATTCAATTCGGCTCATAAATGCGACCTGTATTTTATTCACAAAAATACATGGACAGACGGACATGCATAATTCGAGAATGGGTATATATACGTATACAATGACGAGTGTTAGGTTTTATTCGAAATCAATTGTTCGATTGAGACGATATTTTGTACAGAGTACTAAATTGAGCATAGAATAATATATATTAGGTTTTATTGAAATCGATTTAGTTGTTTTTTTACGACAACACATTACTTATATTTGCTAATTTGTCAATTATTTATCAAAACTACAGTTAATATTTGTGATTTTTTAATTAAATGGTTACAGATTTGAAAGTTGTATTCGCTTGTGCCGTTTACAAGATTTTGCGGCTTTAGATATTTTGAAACATTAAGTCATATATCCTTGGAAACCTTTTCGATGTATGTCCGTATTAAAGTCCCGCCTTTTAGCTTAACAATTGTTGACAGGATACTTTGGGAATTGTCGCGATACATCTACATGGAAAACGCTAAACATGTCGCCGGGAAATGTATCTTTTTGTTTTTTTGTCAACATTGTTGCTGCATTGCAACAATCATTCATAAGTTTCCTGGTTGGCAACATTATTGCCATGGTGTGGGACACTAAATGTTGCTAAATACAATTTTCCGAACGTTGGCGTTGCTTTGCCCACATCATTCCAACATTCTGCTTCTGCCAGGCATCGTTTAGGCCAAGAAACACTCTGCACATGCTGGGAAACACTTTGATTTTTCAGTCGATTGCCAACATTCTTTTCGTGTGCTTCTGCCGACACAACATTCCCAACGTGTAGCGGACGAATAGAAACGAGTGAGCGGACAAAAGTCTATTGCCCCAAAGCAAATCAACGAAACGACGCCAATTAAAAGAACGGGACGCTACACCAGCTGATTGCTGGAACGTTTGTGGTGTGTAGAAAAAAAAGTAATAAATAAATAAAACGGAAAAAACAAGTGGTAAATAAATGCTCACCGCAAAGTGGGCAACATCGGGTGGTGCACTGTGATAGTTGTTGACGATGGTCGGATATAAATAAGTACACAGAAGAAAGAATTCATCTTAACAAGCAGCATAAATTTCTATCCCCTCGTACCGCTCACTGAGCGCAAAAAAGAAAACAAATGCTGTCAGTCAAACTGTTTGCCTGTCTGTCGCAAACACTTGAAGGCGCGCGCGAATAATTGTTTGTTCTGTTTTCAATTTTCTCAAGAGTCAAGAGTCGTTTTATTCCGTCATTCAGTTTCTCGCTTACGTTGGCGGGTTCGCATTGTCGCCGACTTGCAGTTCAATGGTGCGGATGAATGACAAACGTTTGGGCCAGTCTGTCTGGTTGAGTGTTCTAACGGTGAATGACAGTGTTGTGTAAATGCGATTCGTTGCGGTCAATACAGGTCAATCGAAAAGTGTTAAAGTTGAATAAAACAACAACAACAACTAAATTGATTGCACGTCGCAAGCGGTGGGTTGAATACTATCGTTGCGCATTTGTTTTGATTTCCGTTTCCGTTTCGAAATGCTGTCAATATTACAAAACTGAGTGCAATACTAAAATAATATTGCAATATATTAAACACTAGTGTATTATTTTTATGGAAAAATATCGAATATTATGATAAAAATAAAATAAATTGAATGTTAATTTTGAATTACGAATTAAAAAAAGATTCGATTCGTTTTGAAAAAATATTAAAAATTATCATAAATTCTTTTGTTGTTTCACAAAGAAAAAAAAACGAATATCTTAAAATCTCATCAGAAAAAGCGACAGTGAAAAAAATAAACCAACACAACAACCAAAAAGATGCTAAATTCTATTTTTAAATTAAAAAACGAAAAAAGAAAACACAACAAAAAAATCAAATCAAATAAAATAATATTGTGAAAGAAACAAACAAACCAATCTGAAACGAAAGAAATATTTATCAACAACAAATGTGACATTTTCACATAGGTACGTGTGTGTGCATGAGTGAGTGCGAGTGTGGTTCAGTTCTGTTCTATCGTCTATCCACATTCACACATTTAAACATAATTAATAATACATATAAATTAAATAAAAGAAGAAGAATCGATTTTTATGCTGATGATAGGCCGGTGCCAGTGTTGTTGAAGGCATATTTTCTTCTTTTCGTTTTCCTCGCTTTTGATAGAGAATGACACTACAAAACGTGTATGAGTGTGACACATAAGTGTATCGACAAATAAAAACATATATATTTATATATATACTTACTACAAACCTCCTATGTACTTACATACGTGCACCTGATGGTGAATATTAACCCTATATGGTGTTTGTTCATACACAATCCAGAAATATATAATAGTGTCACATCTGCATGTGTATAGAGATGACGTTTGCACATATGGCTGTATGTATATACGCTATGTAAGTTATTATTTTTTTATGTTATGAAAAAAGGTAAACACCAATCTGGGATTTCAGTGTAGTGTTTTTTTTTTTAATAGGCCCTGTAAGGGGTCATTCATTTTAAAGTTCTGTGCTTATAATAAAATGGAAATTTAAATTGAATGTGAATTATTTCGTTGGCGTTTATTTTTTTTTAAGATAATCAAATGGTCTAAGTCCTTCAAAAGTATAGTAATGGATAATAAAGGGCGATACAATCAGAAATACTTTTTTCAATGACGTTTTGTTGACAGTTCACGTGTGAGTCATGTCATGATGTATGGTGTGGTATTTAATCCTGGAAAGACTTATGGCTGAACAATTTTATTAAATCTTTCAACTTTATTACGGGGAAGCTTATTTCTGGGACGAAGAGCTACCTATGGAATCCAGGAACTGCCAATTCATCTAAAAAAAAAAAACAAATACATTGCTTAGTGTTGTTTGCTTGCCGACGGTATCATTGGTTCATACTTATTTGTTGACAGTGCTTCAGTAAGAATCGGATGAATTGAAACGAACATTTTTTAAGTAAATTTTGAGAGAGAGGGTGAGAATTTTCTTATTTGTGAAAAACATAACAGTAATAAAGTTACTCATAATAATACATTTGTTGTGGAAAATTGAAAAATATCGGAATTTTATAAAAAAATATAAACACTAAAAGGTGAAGTGGTGGCCCAATCTGTTTTTAAATGGGTTTATTTTGTTGTCTAGAATGTGTAAATATTATTAAATAAATTAATATTAATAACAATTATTACAATTTACAATATTGCATTAATTTTTCGAATTTTTACAACAAATATTGTGTTGTATTTTTGTAACCTCCTCAATAAATTCAATTCTAGCTATACGCTGGTGGCTAAAACTAAAGCAACTGAAATTGAAAACTGAATAAATGACATCTATCTTTTCAAAAAGAATAAAAAAAATAGAGCGAAAGTTTTCTGAAATATACAAATAATTTATCCAAAAAAAGTAAAAGCGCAAAATTTTGTTTTGAAATAAAAAATGTTGCATGAAAAATTAAATTGACTGAATTTTTGCTGGTCAAAACTAAATCAACTTTCTGATTTTTCTAATAAGCGAATGTTCCTAGTAATCGACATCATAACCACTAGTTTTGATACACCTGCACACCTACGAGGCATTGAATCAATGAAATCAAATAAATCCTGAACCTTTATGTCATGCAGAAACACCCAAACAAGCGGTATATTTTCTGCAGCGATAAAATCATTGCATTTCCCAACACATTTGTATAAACAATCCGATCCTTTACTTCAAAATTCTCGTAAATATTTCGAACACCATAGAAAGAAAAAACAGTCCAATGCCATTATTAACCCGCCTTCATGCTTCCCAGTATCCTTGCAATACTTAGGCATGAGTCTTTCTGTTTTATTCCTTCTCACCATATAATTGTTCGTGTCTGAGTCTTAAATATTTAACTTTTATTCATTCGAGAACATAATATTTCTCCACTAAGTCGGATTCCAATTGATATGAGTTTTTGCGAAAGCCAATATGGCTTTCCATTTCCATTTAGGAAATAAATGGTTTTCTTGACTGTTCCGGGTATGTAGACCTGTTACCAAAGCTCATCTAAGCTTTGTTCCCTCTCAACAATTCCGCTGAACTCTTAAAGGGATATTTTTTTACTGATATGCTAATTTGTTGATATGCGTGAAGATAAATTCGAATTTGAGTAGCGAAGGCACACACCAGTTTGGGTGGTTGTGTGCGATATAACAGTTTTGTTATACAGTATAACAGATTGCTTTGATTGCAAATTCGATTTTAGAACACACTTATACTACTATTACCATATATAAATATAATATTATAAAACTCAAATGTATACTAAAGTATATTTTTTGCACACAAGTATTAATATTAATAAATTAAACTATTTGCTTCAAAGGCAAGATAATTGGTAATGGCCCACTGTGCCAAATTTTGGAGGCAGGTGCCTCTATGGCTGATGCCATGTGAAAGGCCATCGAAAGAGCTCTTAGAACATGTTTCACTTTTATTCCCAAGTCAACCATAATTCCCAAAATTTGGCCATTTTAAAATACAAAGGGTATTTTTTTAAAATATGCCCACTGTGCCAAAATTTGGAGGCAGGTGTCTCTATGGCTGATGCCATCTGAAAGGCCATCGAAAGAGCTCTAAGAACATGTTTCACTTTTATTCCCAAGTCAACCATAACTCCCAAAATTTGGCCATTTTAAAATCCAAAGGGTATTTTTTTAAAATATGCCCACTGTCCCAAATTTTGGAGGCAGGTGCCTCCATGGCTGATGCCATTTGAAAGACCATCGACAGAGCTCTTAGAACATGTTTCACTCTTGTTCCCAAGTCAACCATAAATCTCAAAATTTGGCTATTTTACAATTCAAAGAGTATTTTTTTTTAAATATGCCCACTGTGCCAAATTTTGGAGGCAGGTGCCTCTATGGCTGACGCCATTTGAAAGGCCATCGAAAGAGCTCTTATAACATATTTCATTTTTATTCCCATGTCAAACATAACTCCAAAAATTTGGCCCTTTTAAAATTCAGTATTTGAGTTGAACAACATAGTCTTAGCTGTGTGTTACTTTTACTGGTCAACATATGCGTTTATCTCTATTCATTCTATTGTGGCTGACATATTTTTAGATCAAATATATGTAGTACTACTCGAACCATCGATTTGATATAATAAATGCTAATATTAATCGATATTTCCTCACATACTGCAAAAATATTCCGGCCTTCTTCAATAAAGTCTTACGAAGTCGAATCGTTCTATTAAGTTAATTCCCATCTTTTGAGTTTTTATTTAAAATACTGATTTATTTTATTAACTATTTATTGTCATATACTAATTCTAGCAGTTTCTGGTATATTCGGACATTTTATTTATTTTCTATATTATTGCTGGTTTCCCCATTTCGCATAAAAATTTTGATATATTTCACAGATTTTTTTTTATATTTTAGTTGTAAAGGATTTTATCGGTTGTTAATTTACCATATTTAATATTTTTTAAATATATTTAAAATTAATTGCAGTAAAGTAAAAAATCACACGATGTTTTAATTGTGTGGCAAATTTTATATACACTCCACCTTATAGTGGAGGGCATTTATTCACCGATGACTCCATATAACTCCATATCCGGTTTTATAGACATTCTGGATTCAACCGTATTAATCGCGGATGCGTACTAAAACACCTTGAAAAAATGTGTACACGTCTGCTTTGACTTCTCTTTAACACATAACTGAAAATACGAAAAATTAATGAAAGGCTATGATTTCTTCCAAATGTCTAGTATGTACACCGCTTTACGGATAACCGATAACATCAAATTTTTTATTTGCTTATATTTTCGTTAATTAACGAATATATTCGGTAAGTCAACGATTAATGTACTCTAGTAAATAAAGCCCCATCGACACATAAAAAATACCATCAAACATTTTTATTCTAATATGAACCATTGGTGTTTTCCTTCATCGATATTTGTCGGTAACTGCAACAAATGTTACAGATTCGGGTTCGGAAACGTAACTACTATTATATTTATTTTATGACATTTTCTGAACTATTCCACAAGCTCCTTTCAGTGAATCGTTCATATGAACCATATTCGTTTTTGTTTATTGTCAACAAAAGAGAGGCGTTTACATTTCGCGCCATTTGTGCACAATCATTTTGCACAAATGATTATGTTGCAGAATCCGGGAATTGATTACGTTCCACGCACCTCAGAAGAAAAAACGTACGTCCATCATCCTCAATATCATCCGTGGGCATTTATGTCGATGCTTCCTCATCTGTACCTTCTGCAACACGACCATGTAAGAAGGATGTTAAATAGCAGATACTACAAATAAGTGGGGAAGCTACCAGGAGCAATTGACAAACGGGTCCAATATTTAAGATTGATCTATGTACCGAAATATATTGCCATGTGCAAAGAATAAAAGTAATTGGATATTCCGCTCGCACTATATAATATTTACAAGTTTTTAAAATAGAAAAAGTGGACCAATAAATCCCATCTTCAAACTTTATAAAGACGTGGTAAAAATATTATGTTGTGCACATGTTCTAAGAGCTCTGTCGATGGCCTTTCAAATGGCATCAGCCATAGAGACACCTGCCTCCAAAATTTGGCACAGTGGGCCAATAGTAAAAAATACCCTTTGGATTTTAAAATGGCCAAATTTTAGGAGTTATGTTGACTTGGGAATAAGAGTGAAACATGTTCTAAGAGCTCTGTCGATGGCCTTTCAAATGGCATCAGCCATAGAGGCACCTGCCTCCAAAATTTGGCACAGTGGGCAAATTTAAAAAAAATACCCTTTGTATTTTAAAATGGCCAAATTTTGGGAATTATGGTTGACTTGGAAATAAGAGTGAAACATGTTCTAAGAGCTCTGTCGATGGCCTTTCAAACGGCATCAGCCACAGAGGCACCTGCCTCCAAAATTTGGCACAGTGGGCCAATACCAATTATCTTGCCTTTGAAGCAAATAGTTTAATTTATTAATATTAATACTTGTGTGCAAAAAAATATACTTTAGTATACATTTTAGTTTTATAATATTATATTTATATATGGTAATAGTAGTATAAGTGTGTTCTAAAATCGAATTTGCAATCAAAGCAATCTGTTATACTGTATAACAAAACTGTTATATCGTACACAACCACCCAAACTGGCGTGTGCCTTCGCTACTCAAATTCGAATTTATCTTCACGCACATAATTTGTTGATTAGTACGAAGTAGACATCTGCAAGAATGTACTCGTACAATGAATGTCCATCCGCATTCATGGGTGTTAAGACGTATTCAGAGTACACAACAATATTGAATGAGTGCAAATGAATTCAACCACCGAAGATGTGTTGTTCTTCGTTGTGCTTTGTCCGATCAAACGATCAAACTCGAAAGCACAACATTCAGTATGATGGTTTACAAGAACAACTTATACAACATCAATGAGTCCAATGAGTGAACATCATGCATTGTATTTTGTATTCTCTGTTTTCATTCAACGACTTAACATTAATGGTGCGCATTCATTGTACAGGTACATTCATGCAAATGTTTACCTTTACACCACTGTTCACCAAACAGGCGCCCGTGGGCGCTTTGGGAGAGTACCAATACAATCACAGTTCTGTGTTCGAACTCAACATTATTCTCGACATCGAACATGTCGTATGCTTTGCAATGCTTTAACATAGACGATCTGTACCGAGAGAGCGAAAATTACTCTCCCAACGGATCTATGCGTGTGTCCAACACAATCATAGCAGTTTGCATATGTATTGTTGGCTAACCCTGCTTTACACTCTTTAAAACTTTATCAATGAGCAATAGTGAGAAATAATGTATTTTATTTTTTTTTTCTATAAAATACAAGTAATAAAAGCTCTAGAAAACGTAAGAAAAAACGGCGGTATCTTCCTTGAGGGATATACAAAAATAGGCCTATGCAGAAAATTTCCCCAAATATTGCAAATTAGAGTACAAAGTTATATGATGAGTACAAATAAGTATTTGCGGAAATACATACGGCCTTTTTGGGACTTAAAGACTTTTCAATTGTTTTTCATGTTTTCTTACAAATTGTCTCTCAATACATTTCTTAATTTCTGTATAAATGTGTACTTTTGTTGATTTTTTACATGCTAATATTATTAAGTAGAGTAGAGATTGTTTATTAAAAAATATGAATAAAAATAAGTAAACCGTCCTTAAGTTCGACAGGGCAAACCTTTTTATACTCACCGCCGTGACGTGGACAGTCAAATTTTTAAATTGATAGGTATTTTTATATAGGTTTTATGCCATGGTAAATAACTGCCAAGAGAAATATCAAAAATACAGGCTATTGGAAATTCACCTTTTTGGGTATATTCAACAGATGAATCCTAACAGATGTCGCATTTTTGAAGGGCCAGTAAAATGAAATTGGATCCATAAACATGTATAAATTTTTCACCTATACTAAATCATATCACCCCTTGATTATTTGGATAAATATCTGATAAACTTGAGGAATTTGGTGCACCATTTACTTAAAATCGGACGAAAATATATATAAAAGCTATATCGAAATCTAAACCGATTTCATCGAAACTTGACACAGGTTGATTTATACTAATTTCAGTATGTTTTGTGCATATCGGCCACATTTTGAGATCTTGGTGCATCATTTACTTAAAATCGGACGAAAATATATATGGGGGCTAAATCTAAATCTGAACCGATTTCAGGAAACTTAACACACATTATTCTAGACCTAATTCAGTACGCTATGCCAAATTTCGTGCAAATCGAAAGATATATAGGGATTTTGGCACACCATTTACATAAAATCGGACGAAAATGTATATGGAGGCTATATCTGAATCTGAACCGATTTTCACGAAACTTAACACACATCATTCTAGACCGATTTTTCCCAATTTCAATAGATTTCGTCCTTGGACCAAATAAGTGACCTATGCCAAATTTCATCCAATTCGGATCATAGATGTGACCTTTACTTTATTTACAATTTGACATGGACAGACGGATGGACGACATGTATAAATCGACTTAGAAAGTGATTCTACGCATATACTAAAGGAACCATGTGTCTATATAGTTTCCTTTTGCCTGTTACAAACATATGCACAAAGACATAATACCCTGTACCACAGTGTGGTGAAGGGTATAAAAATTGGCTTTGCATATAAAGGGGCCAATATTGATTACTTCTCGGGAGGGTATACTTAAATGTGGACTGAAAAAGGCCATTTTGGAACGTAACGGTTCAGTTTTGTATCTCGAAGGTAGTAATATTACAACAGAAGTGCAGACGGACTAACTAATAATGAGTAAATCGTCTTAACATATTATAGGATATAAACTGACAATTTAGAGTATTGAATATCCCCCCAAACTATGGGGTATTTAATTCAAACCCAAATCAAAACGAATTTTTATATGTTTAAAAGTGCGTTTAAAAACATCTAAATATTTAAAAAAGGGAAGTATCGCTATATAGTGGATACATTACTAGATATTCATAAATGTTGCCCTTATTATGAATATATACTTTATATGGGCGGAAATGACTATTTCGATGAGTTACAAACAAAAAAAAACATAACATACCCTTCATACTTTTGTGGATTGAATAAAAACCATAATTAATATCTCTTCAATTAATTCGGGTAATTCGAATACTACTGTATAATTCGACACACTCATTGTGTAAAACATGTTCGTGTACGAACTTGCCGCATTTGTTCAAACTTTGCGTGTTACAACATACATTCATACCGAAGTAAACATACACAATAAATACCGGTTCGTCGAGTCTGAAACGTGGATTGTATGAATCAAACGAATACACAACAAATTCGAAACTCTCATACCTGAAGCAATTCATGTTTGTTGTACCCTCACTCATTGGACTTCATTTCAAACAAATTTATAGAATAGAAGCCATTACTTTGTGTGAGTGACTCATGGGTGGTGTTTTTGTGCATTCATGCAGATGTCTAGTACGAAGTGATGTTCTTATGGAGCCTTCCTCCGTGATGAACTGTCACTACTGATCTAGTTGCATAAAACCGACTTATAATTTGAGAAATTACTAATTAATTAATGGAATATTTCTCCAAACTCATTTCTTGTGATAAATTTTTTCATTATCTCTGATAATATGATGTTTTCCTGTTTCTAGACTTTTTTATATTTTTTTAGTAGGAAGTCAAAATCGAGACATGTGTAGAATTAAATACATTAATTTATTAATTGTAACGGTAAAAATAATTAGAATTTCCAAAAATCTCTTTTGTTTTTTTTTTAAGTGAATAAAGTGGCCGATTAAAAACTAAAAACCAATAAGGAAAGTAGTAAAGTCGGACTGGGCCGACTATATAATCCCCTTCACCATTTGGGTATTTTCAACATATGTATCCTAAAAGACGTCGATTTTTCGAAGGAAAATTAACATGAAGTTGAACGAACTTAAATATGTGATCTTTATCAATATTTGAACCGACTAACATTAATCCCTGCAGATGTCATTCTGCAACCTATGCTAAATTTTGTAAACCTAATTTAAAGCAAACTTGGCACACGCTATTCGGTATGCTGCACTGTTTATAGTTTAACCTCAATCAGACACTCATTGATTATTTGAATCTGAACCGATTTTCACGAAACTTAGCACACATCATTCTAGACATAATTCAGTACGCTATGCCAAAATCCGTGCAAATCGAAAGATTTTCAGGGACTTTGGTGCACCATTTACAAAAAATCGGGCGAAACTATATATGGGAGCTATATCTAAATCTGAACCGATTTTCACGAAACTTGACACACATCATTCTAGACCTAATTCAGTACGCTATGCAAAAATTCGTGCAAATCGAATGATTTGCAGGGACTAAAGTCCGCAAATCGGACAAAAATATATATCACCAACCAACACGATATGTTTATTTTTGAAAAAGTTATACGGGATTTATTATCCTTGTAATTTTAGTTGCATTAGTTTTGGCCACCAGTGTATATATATGCTTGTTTTTATACCCTTCACCACACTGTGGTACAGGGTATTATGTCTTTGTGCATATGTTTGTAACAGGCGAAAGGAAGCGAGATAGACACATGGTTCCTTTTGATAATATGCATAGAATCACTTTTTAAGTCGATTTATGCATGTCCGTCTGTCCGTCCGTCCATGTATTTTTGTTAATAAAGTACAGGTCGTATTTGTGATTCGATTTGAATTAAATTTGGTACAGTTCACTTATTTGGCCCAAGGACGAACCCTATTGAAATTGGGAAAATCGGTTCAGATTTAGATATAGCTCCCATATATATTTTCGTCCGATTTTAGGTAAATAGTGCACCAAAGTCCCTATATATCCTTCGATGGCGGACATGATTTTCGATCACTGGAACGTCCGATTCCAAAAATTCCTCTGGTATGAACTAGGATTATTAACATTGCAAACAAATTAAAAATATGGCGGACATATGAAATTTAATTTTTGAAAACCCCCATTCTTTCGTCCACAAATCGTGTTAGAAAACATGGAAGATCTTGACCGATTGCAATTATCCACGTGATACTAAGGATGTACAGAATAAGGTGTTAAGATTTGGAACGGATTGGATTACAAGTTTTTGAGTTTTCATGTCCGTCATTAGTAAAAACATTGTTTCGAGAAGAATACGTTTAAAGTTTGAGAATCACATCTACCGAGGCTTGATGGTGACACAATAAATCGGTTATATCTTCAAGATTCGAATTAAATAGAGAACTAAAATTAAATTTTCCGAAATCATGAAAGGAGGGTGTCCCCTTAAGAAAGAAACCTTTTTGGAGTGAAATTGGCTACAAAAAGAAAATATTTGAAACTGCACAGAAGGTTGTGGGCTATCCTAAAAATGCAGTTTTTGCTATGAATATGCAAACGTATTTATTGAAGTATTTATTAATTAATAAATTAAGTTATAATACAGATATGTACAGACAATACAGACAGCCAAGTCCGGTGATTACGGAAGTCGAGGCATGATGACCATACATCACTGTGTTTGTTGGTCTTGGCGCTTCTGAAAGTTTAAAATAGCAATTTAAATCGATAGAGGTTTTTTCTACTCATAGCCTTATGACACCATAACTCTCGAAGGGAGTAAACGATTTTATCCACACTTTGCACATCTTCAAGTTCGAAGATGAGAAATATTGGCCCACTGCTTCTGGTATCTCCTCCCCCACAAAATTATCAGAATCGTGCAAAAAATTAATTTTATATCATCCGAACTATTACATTTACATCAAGTCCGAAAATGGATCCATTGGTCCCCTCCTTCTGGTGCCTCCCCCACAAAGAGTCAATGTTTTTAAAGCATGTAAATTTAAATTGAAGCGAAGTAAATTACCGATTTGATCAACATAAAATCGGAACCTCATTGATAAAGAATATACCTCAAATAATAAAACCTGTGTGTATTTCCAAATACTGAAGGGCACTTTTTTACTTGTTTCGTCCCTTATCGGGAACACTAGGTATGCTGCACTGTTTATAGTTTAACCTCAATCAGACACTCATTGATTATTTGAATCTGAACCGATTTTCACGAAACTTAGCACACATCATTCTAGACATAATTCAGTACGCTATGCCAAAATCCGTGCAAATCGAAAGATTTTCAGGGACTTTGGTGCACCATTTACAAAAAATCGGGCGAAACTATATATGGGAGCTATATCTAAATCTGAACCGATTTTCACGAAACTTGACACACATCATTCTAGACCTAATTCAGTACGCTATGCAAAAATTCGTGCAAATCGAATGATTTGCAGGGACTAAAGTCCGCAAATCGGACAAAAATATATATCACCAACCAACACGATATGTTTATTTTTGAAAAAGTTATACGGGATTTATTATCCTTGTAATTTTAGTTGCATTAGTTTTGGCCACCAGTGTATATATATGCTTGTTTTTATACCCTTCACCACACTGTGGTACAGGGTATTATGTCTTTGTGCATATGTTTGTAACAGGCGAAAGGAAGCGAGATAGACACATGGTTCCTTTTGATAATATGCATAGAATCACTTTTTAAGTCGATTTATGCATGTCCGTCTGTCCGTCCGTCCATGTATTTTTGTTAATAAAGTACAGGTCGTATTTGTGATTCGATTTGAATTAAATTTGGTACAGTTCACTTATTTGGCCCAAGGACGAACCCTATTGAAATTGGGAAAATCGGTTCAGATTTAGATATAGCTCCCATATATATTTTCGTCCGATTTTAGGTAAATAGTGCACCAAAGTCCCTATATATCCTTCGATGGCGGACATGATTTTCGATCACTGGAACGTCCGATTCCAAAAATTCCTCTGGTATGAACTAGGATTATTAACATTGCAAACAAATTAAAAATATGGCGGACATATGAAATTTAATTTTTGAAAACCCCCCTTCTTTCGTCCACAAATCGTGTTAGAAAACATGGAAGATCTTGACCGATTGCAATTATCCACGTGATACTAAGGATGTACAGAATAAGGTGTTAACATTTGGAACGGATTGGATTACTAGTTTTTGAGTTTTCATGTCCGTCATTCGTAAAAACATTGTTTCGAGAAGAATACGTTTAAAGTTTGAGAATCACATCTACCGAGGCTTGATGGTGACACAATAAATCGGTTATATCTTCAAGATTCGAATTAAATAGAGAACTAAAATTAAATTTTCCGAAATCATGAAAGGAGGGTGTCCCCTTAAGAAAGAAACCTTTTTGGAGTGAAATTGGCTACAAAAAGAAAATATTTGAAACTGCACAGAAGGTTGTGGGCTATCCTAAAAATGCAGTTTTTGCTATGAATATGCAAACGTATTTATTGAAGTATTTATTAATTAATAAATTAAGTTATAATACAGATATGTACAGACAATACAGACAGCCAAGTCCGGTGATTACGGAAGTCGAGGCATGATGACCATACATCACTGTGTTTGTTGGTCTTGGCGCTTCTGAAAGTTTAAAATAGCAATTTAAATCGATAGAGGTTTTTTCTACTCATAGCCTTATGACACCATAACTCTCGAAGGGAGTAAACGATTTTATCCACACTTTGCACATCTTCAAGTTCGAAGATGAGAAATATTGGCCCACTGCTTCTGGTATCTCCTCCCCCACAAAATTATCAGAATCGTGCAAAAAATTAATTTTATATCATCCGAACTATTACATTTACATCAAGTCCGAAAATGGATCCATTGGTCCCCTCCTTCTGGTGCCTCCCCCACAAAGAGTCAATGTTTTTAAAGCATGTAAATTTAAATTGAAGCGAAGTAAATTACCGATTTGATCAACATAAAATCGGAACCTCATTGATAAAGAATATACCTCAAATAATAAAACCTGTGTGTATTTCCAAATACTGAAGGGCACTTTTTTACTTGTTTCGTCCCTTATCGGGAACACTAGGTGTCCTTGGTCATACAATGTGCAATGTCGGCGGAGGTGTATTTGTTGGAACGAGTCATTTTGTTGTACATCTCTGCACCTAATATAATTTGATTGATGATTTGATTATTTTCAATATTCTGAACATAAAAGAATGAAGCTATGGACTACATAGCGCCAACTATATGCTCGGTACCAATATATACATATTCGAAGCTTGAGCGGGGCACCGGAAGGAGTGTTTTGCTTTTGTGTAAACACACTCACATTTCTTACATAAATGAAATATTTTCCAAATTAAACCTTATGCAAAAATGTCAAGCCTAAAACAGCAAGAAGGTGGAAACACGATCTCATTTCGCCTATTTTTCATCCTCGATGAAAATGCCACTTTGGTTTTCTTTTGAAAACAATGAAACGTTCGTTTCCTCTATTTTATTGATTTGTTAAAAATACCCTCCTAGTTTCAATGGCTATTGTTTATTTATTATTTGTTTGTTTATTTGTGTACGAGCAAATTAAGTTTAGTTAAAAATATATACATAAATTTTCTTTTGAATGAAAATGGAATTTAAAAAAAATCGCTGTATGTTCATACATGTTTTTTTAATAGCAATGGATATTCATTTTTATCGGAAGTATCTTTTGCTATGAATCATAGTGTGAACACATAGTCTGTGATTTTCACATAGGTATTTTGTTTGATTTGCTATTCAATAAACAACAATGAGGAATCAATCACTGCTCATAATATCCAGAATATGTAAATACCATCCTAAACATATTTCATATGTTTGTAAGATGTGTATTCTATCAAGAATGCCACCTCGAATGATAAAGAAATTTGGAGAGAATTTTTAATACTTAGTATTATATTTAAAAATTCGATAATTTATGTATAGTAGGTAGATTCTAATAACCTCAACTGTCCAAGTAATGTAACATTTAGTTTAGAACGTTGAATGTGAAGAAGATTTAGCTTCCATATATAATTTCGTCCGATTAACACATTTTTTTTCGCAGACAAAATATTATTTTGTATAGAGTGTGAAATTGCAATGTCGCCCAATTTCATGCATATCACTAGTTTAATTTATAAACAATCGACGACATTGAGTCTAGAATGACGCGAGTCAAATTTTTCCACTTGTAAACATATTTCCACACTCTATTCGGCATATTCAACAAGATTTAGTATAGAAGAGCATATGTTAAGTTTGGTTCTAATGGCATTATAATTATAATGGCCGACAGATATGTACCCTTAGTCTATCGTTTGCGGAGGTCTTTGAACTTACATTATTATTCGTTATTATTCGTTTTATATAAGGTATATGTTTTTATCACAGAGGATTAGGATCAATGTTTATCAAATCGGTTATTCAATTCGCTTCAAATAAAATTTACAAGTTTGTATAATAATGACCTTTTGGGGGAGGAACCAGAGGTGAGGGCAGACGGGTCCCACGGTTTGTAAATATTGAAAATGTGGACCAATGCGTAACATCTTCGGATTCAGACGGACGGACATTTGTAAATCTACTTCAAATTGTCTGAAACGGATTTGGCCTAAAGAAACATGCGGTATAATAGTGCCGTATCATAGTGTACCTACCCACATTAGCCATCAGGCTGATGGTATACAAATCCTAAGAGCATAATGTAGAATTAATACCTAGTTTTGCTTTTTAAAATTCTCACAATGAAAATTTTTGCATGTTATAATTCCAATATATTCAAAGAAAAATTACTCGAATTTACTAACTAAATGATGTTTTAATTCCTATTTTTGTTTAAAATGACAAAGAAGTATAAAAAACTTACTCAACTGTAAATCCAATACTATAATTACGTTAGCCAATATTGTAGGAAGTACCATAAAAGTAGATTATCCTCGATATGATCTGCAATTAAATTCGAAACAGGAAATTGCCATATAACTTTATGGTAGTCTGTTAATTGAAAATCAAAACTTTGTTGTAGCTGTGCTATAGAGCCATAGCCACTTCGTATAGTCATGCCAATTGATGCAACACAACTCTATTTGACCATATCGAAAATGTTTTTGCTGAAATTGGTAGGAAGACTTGTGATTTGATTCACAAATAAAGTGGCTCAAGTAGAAGTAGTGACAGCTGTAGCTGACCACTCACTCCCACACCAAATTCAACTACGATTGTATCTGCTGACATTTCTGTTTTTCTGTGAATGGGTGTATGTGTTTAATAGTTTAGTATTGGTTATAGTGTGTTTGTGTGATGTATGTGATGTATGTGGGAATTGCGAATGGGGGAAATCCTAGACTCAATCGATGCTATACTAACGAAACCAACAATTGACAATTTAGGGGATAGTTTCATTTGGTTTTGATTTCTTGTTTGTTTATTTCCGGTAAGTGGGAAATTCCGAAAATTGCAAAACAATTTTGCAGACAAAATTAGTTCGATAATATAAATAAAAAGGTGGAAGCCGGTCAAATGAGACGTCATTGTTATTCGAACTGTTTTCCATTCATCTAACATAAAACTTTTGGAAAAAGTAGTATCGTTAGTCTTGACACATAGTGAAGTGGTATGTGAAATTCGAAATTAATAGTACGTGTACATTGTACTGGATCTCGTTAAAATGTCGTTTTAAATTTTTTCCGACCCGCAACCAATTTTTTTATATGCCAATCTTGTTCTTTATCTGTGTAAACCATTTTGTCTAGCTTTTTCATTTGTCGACAAAATGAGTGACCATGTTTTCGCAGTGCCATTGTAAACTCTTAATTTTTTGGTTGGAAGGGCGCAGGTAGAATTCGGTTTCCGTTTTCTTTCGTTAAAATTTTTTTTTTTTTTGCTTTCCAACAATCATTTCAAACATAACTAATGTATTTCCTTTCATATATATTTCCTACAAAAAAAAAACTCCAGTAAAAAAAGGAGTTTTTATCTTTTGGCTTCGATTTCTCATAATTTCAAATAGGATAATAAGATTACGAAATTAACTGCATTTTTCACCATATTAATTTTTTTTAAATCATTTTATGTTTTAATAAATTTTGATTTGAATTTTTTAATTTTTCAGTTTTGAACACTTTGAATTCGTCCATTAAAGCAGTAATAAAATATATGTATCAAGCTTAAAGTATGTCATATGTATATTCATTTTAAAGGTTACATATGTACCTATTAGATGAATTTTATAAGAAACCAAAAATAATATTGACATCAAAATATCCGTCCACGTATTTTTGTGAACAAAGTACAGGTCGAATTTTTGATTCAAATTAGATGAAATTTGGCACAGCTCATTTATTTGGCCCAAGGACGAATCCTATTGAAATTGGGAAAGATCGGTTCATATTTAGATATAGCTCCCATACATATTTTCCTCCGATTTTAGTAATTTCATTTTTTCTCATTCCACGCGCAACACACAATTACTAATTCCTCGTTTTACCTCTTTAATGTTTGAACGATCATTTACGGTTAGAGTTGCCCGTCTCTGGAACAGACTTCTTTAATTTTTGCGTATATTTTCGTACCCTGCTACAATCTTCAAAAATAAGTACATTACGTTTGCTATAAACCAAGAGTGATCTACTTTTTACAAAAGGCTGCTTAAATTGCAAATTATACGGGCATGTTCTGGCATTCACTTCAACGGCAGAAGTGTATCGAACACACGCCGAGGTGTTCTGTAACACACTTTATACCCATTTGAGGTGTATTCTTTACACTTACATTTTCATAGTGAGAGTCATACAACCGACTCATGTTTTTCTATATAAAATAAAATCTTTTTTGATTTGATGATAGATAAATATTGTTACGTTCTTGGATTTTACTTAATCCCGTGTAGACGTTGTTTTGTTCCCCAGTACAGTTCGTACTAAATAAAACGCGGGTTCTTTCTGATTACGATTATTACAATGAGTTTATTGACACACTTTACTTTGCACTTTACTTCATTTGATGGTTTCAATTCGCGATCTGATTCACAACTCACTGACTGCCTTTCCATTTTCCCTATTTATATGAGCCTCGCCTGTCGCTACAGAAGTTTCTAGACGATCTGGTAACACCTAGATTACGAACAATTAATCTACAAATGCAACAAACACATACAACCTTACAGTGAGTAAACAATAACAACAACACATATACAGGCGAGGGGGTAACAAAGAAAGAGGAATTAAGCGATCATCAATGATGACGTTTAACATGAATTGTACGTCAACAAAAAAATAGACAATGAAAGAGGAAATGGAAGGATGTAGAAAAATCTATACAGTAGTTGTTGTTGTGAAGTTATTCAAATAAACTGCGTAGTAGAAATTTACGTTACAATTCAAATTCTTAAATTAACGGAATTCATCTAAATTAACTTAAATCTAAAGTTATATTCGTAACAATATGTTATTATAGCGAATAATTTGTTTAAAAACACAAAATTATGATAAAGCGCCTTTAAAACTAAATTTTAAAGAGATACTTTGGCTTATGTTGCATTTATTCCGAATGAATCTCTCGCTTGACACAAACAGCTGATTTGCAATACGATCGTACAAGATACAGTTTCCAAATGTTCCCCTTAAATCAATCAACAAATTAATGATATTAAAGATTCTTCCATATATATATTTTATTTTGCAAATAATAAATTATTAAAAAAAAATAATAAAATTATTGTTAGAATTTACGAAATTACTAAAAAATAACAGTAATTGCATGTCAACACTATTTCTGCAAAGTATCATCGGTGTTTATTTTTGTCGCAGTTCTGAGGTGAAGTGAAAAGAACGGTCCGTGAGTACCAGAACATGCCCGATAGTAGTTCTTTGCATTGCTTTGAGCTGATTATTACATAATATTTTTGTAAATAATTATAATTGGGTAACCAGCTAACTCTATTATCAATATTGTTAAGTTTTTAATTATTGCTACTGATTGAATTTCTTATATTGTTGCTATATATATTAGTATTCATTGTAATGTAATTATTAGGCTGGTAACAGCTTTTGCATTACTTTGTATGAAATAAAATAAATAAATAAATAAATGGTGCACCAAAGTCCCTTTATATCCTTCGAAATTTGACATAGCGTACTGAATTTCGATATAGCACCCATATATATTTTCGTCCGATTTTGTGTAAATGGTGCAATAAACATAGCGTACTGAATTGAGTCTAGAGTGATGTGTGTGTGAAGTTTCGTGGAAATTGGTTCAGATTTCGATATAGCTCCAATATACAGTTTTAACCGATTTTATGTAAATGTTGCACTAAAGACATTAAATATTTCTCCGATAGCGATAAAACGTTGCACAGGGTTCTTTTCCACCCAGTGGGAAACAAAAATACCTTATTTATTATAGCTGATTAGTTAAAAAAAAAAATTAAAAAAGCCTTAAATTTGGGATACCGCTTTATGGGGGCTACCGTAAAAAAATGGCCGATATATCTCATTTTCAATATCAAACATCCCAGAAGTTAAATTACTTTAAGTACAGAATTGATTTAAGGCTATAATACGACGAAAATTTGCTCATTGAAATATCGTTTTTTTAATCCCAAATGACTTTGGACCAAATCCTTTTCAGACAATTTGAAGTCGATATAGAAATATTTGTCCTTCTTTTTATATTTCAACAATTCTTCTAAACTTAAATACCAATCTTCCCAACTATGTGGGATTTGTTGAACGACTGTATTACCCAAATATGCAACGACTTGAAAATGGCGAAAATGGATATTTTTAATTTATCGAAAAATGTATACAAACACAAATTTTTCAATGACTGGAATCATGGCATATAACTAAGGTCTACAAGGTGGTGAACTCATGTCTTAGTCGCAAAATATCTTCCAAACTTTATTATACTTACCAAAATTTTAGTAAAAACCTTGAAATGAAATTCATCCCATGAGTCGAGCTGAAATGGTTTTATATTTTTTATGTGAATGATTTCTACTATTCGGTAGTTTTATGGCTATTTTTATTCTATAAGGTCTACTTTATATTACAGAGAGATGTAGGGGAGGCTGGGACAGGTCCTTTGGCAATGTCGTCTTCGGTATGACGCTCTTTTGTACAGCACTAGCTTTGATCCATGGGTATCGAATATCAAAATAAATCGCAAAGTTTGAAATCTCTAGCTAATGAACTTATTAGATACACGGTTGTTTGTATTTTTGCAGATGTTTTGGTAATATTTCCATTCTATTTTGTAAGTATTTCGTGTATAAAACTTTTCAATTTTTAAGGAAGCATTATTGAAAAGTAGTAACTACAAAGTGCATTCTTATAAAGATAATTAAAAATATAATGTTTTACGAAGATTGATGAAAAATTAAAAAAAAAAATAAAATAAAGAAAGTACCTTTGGGGTGGAATCGGCATTTTAAAGTAGGATACATTCGGCCATACACAGAAAGTGCTATATTATTTCCGTTAAATGTTTTTGGGGTTTTCTTTAAAAATAATCCTTTAATATGGTTCGATGATCGATCTATTGATGAAAACACGATAGAAAAAAGTTATTTCTGATGGTATGTGTGGCCTTGAGATGTCAACGTCCGCCGCTAGAAAATATAGCCTTAAAAGTCAAACATCGAGTCGCATATAAAAACAAAATAAAACCTTTATAGGATTTGAATTTCAATCAGACTGATAGCCGAGATCATTTCCAGGCCATGACTATGGTGACAAATGTCGAACCCCGGGTTGGTGTACATTCGGCGAATTTGTACAATAAAATTAAGTTGGTTGCACACTTTTTAGAATCAACTATAATTAAATTTGTTTCTTGTGTATTAAAAGTTTCTACCGCTTCTTTAAATGTATGACATGATTCCAAAAAAGTACCCTTCTATAAGACTTACGGAAACCAGTTATATCATGACGATAGACCAATCTGAAACAGTTGCTACGATTAAATTAAATTTTAAGAAGGTTTTCTTCTTACATGTTTTCCAATTTCAGAGATACTACACTTTCCTGTTATTGAAATTGGTATCTTCATTTATTTACACATTTAAGTATTTTCTTCATGATATACTGGTCCACTCGGCCAGCATGAGAGTAAACTGAAACTTCCAATCGCATGCCATTGATTTTTTTCTTTTTTGATATTATTATGGTGTAATTTCCGACCCCAAACCCTAAAGCAAGTTATTGTCTATTCAATATTTATTGCAACTTTTTTTTATTGATGCGTAACCAATGTTTTCGCAACTCCAACTAACCAATTTCTCTTTTATTCAATTTCTGCGAATAAATGATTGCGAAAAAAGCGAAAAACCAATTCCATTGCTAAGGAGAAAACCGCACAGTTATCAATTTAGACAAAATTACATTACTGCATAACATTGACTTCCCAGAAGTAACAGCATGAGCGAACATCGTTTTGCATTTTTTCACACCGCTTCGTTCGAATCGTACCATCAGTTGTATCTACGTTTCAACTGTCATGTTCAGTTTAACTTTTCTATTCAGTTCGACATTTGAGAATAGAGAATACCACCAACCCCCGCACATCGCCTCTAAAATTCCAAGAAAATACATGTGTATCTTCAATTGGCAATATTTGTAACTGTAATGTAGTTGCCTTGGCGGCGAGGAAAACAACAATTCCTAATAATTGGTGGTGTGTTAACAGACGAATGCATTTTGCGAGACATTCCTACGAACTCATAGAAACCAACTAAATCATGCTAAAGAAATTTTCTTAGAATTGTTGTTAGTTTGCTATTCCGGAACACTTTGTTTCCAGATGTTGGAGTTGGACAATTATTTCCAAGTGACAGTGGCATCCGTCAAAATGTCTCTTGTGTTCTTTTCATGTTGCGGTGCCATTTTGTGGTGCCCTCCCCAAACATGAGTGGGCGAATGTGTTTTTAATTGTCCAACACCAACACCAATTCCCTATTGTTGGTATAACAATTTATTGTTGTACACAAACAACAAAGACATCCAGCCGAAAATATTTAGTTGTTAACCTTGACAGCAACATCTGTTTTTAAGGTCTTTATTATTAATCTTCTTCTTCTTCTTCTTGCTGTGGTGAAATGAGTACGGCTGACAAATGATGTTGTCTTTCAATGGAATTATTTTGTCATTATTTATAAGAAGAAAAAAAATAATCTTAAAAGGTTATAGACCGGAGTAAGTCAATGTTTGGCTTCATCGAATTACATATGTATGTATATGTAGCTGTTTATGGTATTTTGTACAAAATACTGTATGAATTAAATTAAGTGTATGTAATAAATTGTTTTTTTCAATTTGATATATAATTTGGGTGAAACACAAATTATAAAGGTGAATTTTTAATGCTATGCCAATTGAAAAACGATACAGAATATATTAAATGACATACAAAATTGCTCTTTTAATTGAGGATAACTATTTAATAAAATATCACAAATTGTGAATTATCATTACATGAAACTCTAAATGTGGGGCTTATTTTAACTAAGCCTAAATTTACCAAACTAAACCAATTTGCATTTAAAATGTATCACGTAAGAAATCAAATAAAGGTACTCTTAAGATTTATATTACAGCCATTAATAACTTGTATATATTCAAATTGTGTTAATCGCTTTTTTTCTGTGAAGCTCAAAATAGTATATGGGAGCTTTATACAATTGATCGCAGTCTAAACGTAATAACTAACTACTACCACTAGTTTTAGTGGATTGCCTCAGTCGGGCACAGGCCAGTTTTGTAAAGTTTTTTTAAATGTTGTGAAAGATGGTACATTTTTCGGAAGAAAAAAGGGTTTTTCTTTCGATTTAAACGTGTAATATTAGGATATGTATGTCTGTTATTAAGTAATTGCATATTTCATTGCATATTCATTCTCTTCATGTGAGTAATTGGATTCATTCAATTACAATAATTAATAAAACGCTTAAATTTGAACATATGCCTTAACAAATGTTGTAAAATACAATGTAAATGTGAATACAATGAATAGATTAAGGGGAACCCCCATTCACGGTTTCAAAAAATTTAATTTTGTATGAATGGAGCCGATTATATGATACTCTTCACGACTTTGGGTACATACAATAGATGCTCATATGTACAATATTCTTTAGATAGAATAGACATAGCATGTTTGGAGGACCATTGCAATGGAATCGGACGAAATTAACGTGAAGTACATAGATATTAAAACAACCCATACACATACCAATCTGAAATTGATGAAAAATCGACAAAATATGTAAAAGATCTATATGTATACATGGACGTATTTGAGCAACCGTGGCATCCACCATTTGCTATGCTGCAATTTATCTCGACACAAAATCCAATACAAAATTTGACATGCATCAATCTAGGTCCTCCATTTACATAAAAACTGACGAAACTACATATGGGAGCTATATTTAAATCTATATTTAAATCTAAACCAATTTCAACAAAACTTGGCGTGCATCTATCTAGACATAATTCAGTACTCTGTGCAAAATTTTGTCTAAATCGGACTAATATTGGGAGTTTGGCGCATCATTTAATAAAGTTGGACGAAACTATATATGGGAGCAATATCTAAATCTGAACCGATTTCAAGAAAACTCCGCATACATAAATTTGGACCTAATTCAGTACGCTGTGATTTATTTTGTGACAATCGGCCTAAATTTTACTCTTTACATAAAATCAGACAAATATTGGCAGCTATATCTAAATCTGAACTGATTTCAACAATACTTGGCATGTAACAATCTAGACCTAATTCAGTATTCTTTGCAATATTTTGTCTCAATCGGACCAATATTGACAGTGTGCTCCATTTGCATAAAGTCGGACGAAACTATATATGGGAGCTAATCTAAATTTGAACCGACAATTTCCAAATTTCGGATCATAATGCGACTTGTACTTTTTTCGCAAAAATACATGGCCTGTTACAAACATATGCACAAAGACATAAAACAGTGTGGTGAAGGTTATAAAAACATATTTATCATAACAGGTTTCTAATAACGAATTGACATTTTTACTCAAATACAAACTATTCCAGATTTTCCAAAAACCTTATTGTCTACTTTAAGTATAATTAAAACATTCACGAATGGAAATCGACATCGTTCATATGACTACTGCGTCTTATTTTCCTATGTCTATACATTTCAGCCGAAACGGATGTATTTCCCGTTGGTTCTCAGTTTTTCCAAAATCGTCGCTTGTTGATAGATCAATGAATTGCCGTACAACCAAAGAAAATAGCCTAGAGTTGCCGAACGAAAATGTCGATCATTCGAATGGGATTTGTTTTAGCCACGACGTCGCTATGGTAAAATCAACTTATTGGAACCATATTCTGCCCGGGTTCATATTTTCCTATACAGACATCCAGGTTGGAAAATTGGTCTAAGCCGTTACCATACCGAACATGTTGTACATCTATTGAATATGTCCTGCGAAGAAGTTATTTACCAACTAAAGTTCCGGAATGTCTACTTACAGTCATCTCGTGACCCTGAAATATGGTCACTTCTGTTGCAAGATTCTGCTAAAACAATCGCAATAACTATTAAGGAACGCAATAACTATAAAGGACAATATACCAAGATTAAACGATATTCATAATTTTTCGTAGATAAATTTGCACCCAAAGGGAACTACATTCAAGTAAAAACATCGTTAAGTTCGTTCGTGCCGAACCCACCATTAGGCGGACTTTTAAAATGCCTATAATCCATCGTGTTCTTCATAAATGGCGGACAATGAAACGGCCAATGATTGATTGGATGATTTGAAACCCAATGAGAACCAAATTATAGCCAATTTGGTTAAAATAACATACCCTATAACCGAATAAATGGGGTACCATTACATGAGAGCTATCATAAAAAGAGAACCAATATATTAACCCTTTGTGGGCCAATGTTGCTCACAGGCAACAAAATGTTTTAGAGCTTTAATATATAGCTGGTAGATAGATGATAGATTATGGACGACACATATCAAAAGAAAAATCAAAAAAATTCCAAATTTTGGTAAAGTTTTGAGCTTTTCAATATAGAAAAGAGGAAATCGCTTCGTATTCAAATTTTACGAATTCTGCCATCAGAATTATTTTTAATTCTTGTAAAAATGAATATAAAACAATTATTTAAAATGATATTTCTGTCGATTTTGCATTTGGTTTTCTTGATGTTGGGCTTTCATTTTTCCGAAAGAATGTATTGTATCTCCCGAATGCAAGGATGTAGCGATGTAAAATTTTGTACATATCCTATTTAGGATAGTTGTATTATATCTATGAACAGAAATTTGTTCCCAGATTGCGGAAAAAATCGTTCTCAAAGGGTTAAATTTGCCATTCCGTAGGGGTTAAATTTGTCATTCCCACAAAGTAGATATTTTCTTGATCAGAATAAAATTCTATGTCGATTTACGTATGTCCGTCTATATGTCTGTCCGTCTGATGAAATCACGATAGAGACCGCAATATTTAAGATAGAGCTGTGAAATTTTGTGCAGATATTGCCTGTACTCCTAGGATGTTTGGCAAATATAGGATTGACACGTTTTCCAACCGAATTGGCTGTAATTTTCTATTTCTCATTATATTGCATACCAAAATTATTAATATTAACCCATGTTTCAGGGTAGCCCCAGTATGTTGATATATGCCTTTATGGTATCTAAAATAATTATTTTGATTAATTACAAGCGGAATCACAAAATGAGTGTACTACAAAAATAAAAAAAAAAAATTAAAATGCAGTCATGTGAATGATGAACCATTTGATTTGAATGGCTGGATTCCGTTGCACATTTCCTTTGACACCAGTTGTTTTAATTGCCCAATGAGAAACATTTCCGATGTATTTGAAACACGCGATTTGTATTCAATTGGAATGATCAACACTTTGTTGGGTGTCAGCGGTTTTCGTGACGACATTTGTCTACACATCTGGCGAGCGTTACACAGTGGAATGTTTTACGGGTTAGTGTTGTTAAGAGAATTTTGTCGGACATTTTGTTAATACGAAGGCATTTATAAATCAAAACCAGTGAGCGGAGCAGTATAGTCGGATGAGACCGCCCATATGATACCCTACACAACTTCCACGAAAATCTAACTTTCTGTAGTTCTATATTCTGAGCTTGGGCAATATTTCGCGATATTTGCACCCTGATGACCGGCTAGAGGTCAACAATTATTACTAATATTCAGTAATTACTTGTCCAGATTCCTTCACCGTGGGTTGTGTTGTGATGTTCGGCTTTCAATTGTGGTCTATAGATCGACTCGAAAAAAAAACACAAAAAATATGTTTCCCAATATTATTATCTGATCATCGCCGAAAATTATAGGCGTTGTACTTGACCATACCTGGATCGTCATGAAAAATTTCAACGCGATCAGTGCTCCATTTCCGACTTCTAGTGTGTTAATGGGCTACTAAATAATATATGAAGACGTTAGCACCTGTAAATATTTAAGTGTAACTCCCACATCCGAGTACATACGACAATATAATATATATGTTCATTTAAAGGTCAACTATTCCCCTTGGATATAGTATCAACTTCTCCTTCAGGGTTAAATATATATGCCATAGAATACAAATTTTGTCATTTTTCACACAAAAGTTAGGTTCCATTTGACCCGCTAAATATTGAAAACAGGCATGCTTATACTTTGGCCCGATCCCCTTCTCCATGTTAAAAATTTTGGGCCATAATTGCGGCCACTGGACCAATATTTCGCGGCGTTACAAACTCTTGAGGCTGCACAAAATTAACAATGTTGTATGGTCTACAAGACATTGTTTATGAGTTATACGCTGCATGACACTGTGGTAGGTCCCGATGGTCCAAAAAATACAATTCAAACTAATTTCAAGGTCTGCGACTCAGAATATTCCCTATGAGAGTATAGCCCGATTTAGTGGTTCTTGGCGGCGATTGAAAACAACATCACGAATATTTTTTACCTTTTGTACACTTTCAAGACCCAAAGATGTCACGTATGATAAACATTTTCAAGATATAGCCCAATCATCTTAGTATATGGATACATTTGATCCATTTAATTATCGTAGGTTATATTTCGTTCGATTTCGTCGACAAATTATTTCGAAGAAGTGTCTGGTCACTTTAGCCCACATACATGCATTAAGAGTGTCATTTGCAGCCTGGCAATACAGCCAATTGTAATCATAGCTGCAATTAGTTCCCTTTTAAGATCTCCCACTGTGCACTTTGTCATCGATATACTCAATTATTTTCAAATAATTTGTAGTGTTGTGTTTTTTTTTTTGGTTTGCCTCCTCTCCGCATATCCGACTCCCCAGTCCGGCACGAAGCCATGTATCTGTGTGATAGTGGTATATAGTTTCCCCCATGTAATAGTCTCGGGTAATTGTTTGGCATTTCTTTACTCTTCCCTTCATTTTTTCGTTCGTTCGTTGGGTTTTGTAGTTTCTGTGTATATCAAACAAAATTAAATACCATTTCAGAGCAGTGAGAGAATTTACACTTGAATCATTGCATTTGTTGTTGTTTCTGTTGCTTTTGTCAAACCCATAAAATTGAATACAATTTAATTTTATTTCACTTTGAATTTGTTTTTTGTTTTCTCTTTTCCCTTTTTAAATAACAGCTAAGCAACCAAAAACTGAAGGAACAGAACAAAATAATAACAACAATAGAATACCATCATCGATACCAGCAACAACAAAAGCAACCACATTATCGGTACAATCTCAAAACTAATGAAATTTGTTTGGAAATTCTTGACAAGCCACAGAGAAGAAAAGTAAAAGATCTAAAGGCTTGAAGGTTCAAGCGCCACGGATGACTGGCATGAGAACATCTGGAGAGGCACTAGAGCAACGGCCACATGAATATACATAAGTGTTGTCGACAAGATTGGCCAAACAGCACAAAGACCTAAGGTGAGTACGATGACATTCCATTGTGTATTTAGACTTGTGTTGTTGTTGCTGTTGTAGCTTTTTATTGTTGTTTGTCACATTGTGAAGGACCTTTTTTCGATGACCTTTGTTGCAAATTTCTGATGTGTTTATGGGCACTTAAACAAAAAATCTTATCAAAAGCAATGTTACATATTTACACCTCGTCACCAAACTAGTCCCGGCTGCTGAATGGGTATTGCAAATTATGTGTCGTTTTGAGTGTGTGTGTGTGGGACAACCAAGCATCCGGCTGGCATCGTCTTCATGTTCATACAGTTTATTTCACTCCCTTTTGATTTGTAGGCGTTTCAAGTTTTATCTCTTTTCACATTTCCCGTTCGTCGGGCATTGTGTCGTTGTCGTTATTTCGATTGTTACGTTACGTATACGCTGTGGTAGACAATATTACCGTTTGGCATGGCATTCGCCGTTATTAGCAGTGATATTTATGTGTTTACTTTTTATGGTCGATTTTTACAGTGTGTGCGTTTGTGTGTTCGGCGATAACACGCAAATGCTAACAAAAAAGGCGATACGTATATTAATATATATATTAAATCGAACACGCTTATAAATAATTACGGTTATAGCGATCTGCCCTCTATAATAAAATAATGTTCATATTCGATTGTCGTAAGTTTTTCATTAAACACTACGATTGCCAAAATGACGCTTAAAATTTACTGCTTAAGCAAAATAATAGTTTAAGCATTAATCATTGCTACCACCCTAATATACGTTTATTGCAGACATAGGATCGACAAAACGCAATGCTATTATTACTACAACCTTTGTTATATCATTGTCCTGCTATATTTTTCGTTTTTTTTATTTTCAAATAACAAAAGAGTTTGTTTGACTTGGAATTTATTTCCCGTGAAGGTATCTCTTTTTTATGGGACGTTAAAACATTTCTTTATACCTGAACTTGGGCGCCATAAAGGTTATCTTCGTCAAACGAAAAAGGCTGTCTATGGCAAAATGTATTAGAGGTTTAAACTGCTGACAGATTTTTCTTTGTGTTTATATAAATCCAGCGAAGGGAAATGTGTTTTTGAGGTTATCTTCTTGTTTTTGAAATCGTTTAAACAATGAATCCAGCGACATTGGTAAATACGAACTCAAAGTAAGTTGGAAATTGTGAAACATTTTACTGTCTTAGAGCATTAAGAAGATTTCATGTAATGGTTAAATTTGTTATTAGACATACAGTGTTATTCATTTCTTGTTATATCCTTCAAAATAAGATGGAGATTTTATTAAATTTGTCATTCCGTTTGCAACACCTCGAAATTATCTACGAAGACTTAATTTATGTTTTTATACATTTCACCACACTGTGGTACAAAAGGAATATGCATAGAATCACTTCCTGAGTCGATTTATGCATGTCCGTCCGTCAGTCTGTCTATGTTCAATTTTAAACAAAGTACAGATCGCATTTATAATTTGAATTGGATGAAATTTGGCACAGCTCATTTATTTGGCCCAAGGACGAACCCCATTGAAATTGGGAAAAATCGGATCAGATTTGTATATAGTTAACATACATATTTTCGTTGGATTTAATGTAGATGGTGCACCAATGTTTCTATATACCTTTCGATTTGCATGAAATTTGGCATAGCGTACTGAAAGCCTAGAATAGTGTGTGTTAAGTTTTGTGAAAATCGGTTCATATTTAGATATAGATCTCATATATATTTTCGTCCGATTTAATGTAAATGGTGTACGAAAGTCCCAATATATCTCTCGATTTACACGGAATTTATCATATCATACTGAATTGAGTTTAAAATGAGGTGTGCTAAGTTTCGTGAAAATTGGTTCCGATTTAGATATAGCTCCCACATATAGTAACATCGGGTAATGTGGACTATGCGTCTAATGTGAACCACCCCCATATCTATGAAAATGCTTGAAATATGTCCATGCCGCCTTGATAAATGTTTTCCTAAATAGTGAAAACAAACATCAAACTAGGTTTTTAATAAATAATTGCAATGTTGAATTTTTAGTAGTAGAAAATGTAGCTCTGATTGCAAAAGTGTGATTTGAACATTTTTAGCACAATAGTCGAACGTTTTTGCAAAATAGTCGAACACAAAAATATACGTTTAGCTGTAATTGCAATCGATGATTTTTAATTTTTATTCATTTTTGAAGCCAATAATTATTTTTAAATAAAAATATTCAATGTCGGGTAATGTGGACCACTATAAAAAGTGGAACCTTTTCATGAGGACGAGTTGGAAACATGAGCGCATTTACTATGCGAGGTGGTATTCTATCCTCTGAAAACTCGATACGCGAAATTGCAGGTGCTTCGGTTGGATAATGAAGCGAGGACTTTCAAAATACCGCAAATGGCGCGGTACCCTTAAATGGGGGCTATTCCAAAACATGAACTCATATATTTTTGCATTCATTGTTACCAATGAGTGCAATAAATTGAAATTTATCACAACCAATCCACAACCTACCTTTAACTTACTGATCCTATTTACCCACACATACAGGTCCACATTACCCGCCAAGTAATTTTTATTCGCAGTTTAGACTTTTTTGAAATATAAAGCAATAACATTTTTTTAGACAAATATATATAATGTTGGACCTGGAATATCTTTTTTTTAGTTGGTTGCGGGCCACCTCCTCATAACGAGAGGAGCAAGTACACCCCATAGTCCGGACTATGGAGGGATATGATGGTAGGAAAACTACCGGCTATAAACATTTTCAGCCGGACATATATGTATTTACTACGAATAAGGACAAAACAACAATCAACTACATACGAAGGATTGCATTTTTTATTGCATCTACAGAGTCGTAAAATGGCATACAATTATAAAGCTTATTATAAACCTCACATATAGCACGAAAGGGATCATTTAATTCATAATTCGATTTAGCTAAAGGAAGTTTAAGTGGAATGTAGTTACGCGTGTTACGTGGAGGAGCTCGAAGCGATATTGCCTCTTAAAAGTTTAGTGCGCTCCTTCCGATACCTCCCATACAGGGGCTAGGCCTAAATACGGGTTATAGTTCATATATAGTTCATTATCGAACCTTACGTTCTAATTATATCTCAATATCCTCCGCAGGTAATATGATTACAACAGAGTTTTAGAACAAAACCCAAAACGCGGAACAAATTGCATAACTATTTTAATATAAACCAGTAAGGAAAGTAGTAAAGTCGGACGGGGCCGACTATATGATACCCTTCACCACTTGGGGTATATTCAACAGATGAATCATAACAGACGTCGAATTTTTGAAGGACCATTAACATGAAAATGGATCCATAAACATGTCATTCTGCAACCTACACTAAATTTCGATTTCGAAATCTAAACCGATTTCATTGAAACTTGTCAAAGGTTAAGTTATATGCATTATGTACTTAAAATCGGGAGAAAATATATATAGGAGGTCTATCCAAATCTGAACCGATTTCAAAACTTTCCACACGGTAGATTATATTAAATTCAGTACGTTGTGCAAAATTTTGTGTCAATCGGTCTACCTTTGGGTCTTTGGTGAACCATTTATTTAAAATCGGATGAAACTATATATGGGTGCTATATCTAAATCTGAACCGATTCTTATTATACATAGCACACGGTACGCTATACTAAATTCAGTACATTGTGCAAAAGTTTGTCGCAAACGGCCCAACTTTTGGCTCTTTGATAAATCTAAATCTAAACCGATTTCAACTAAACTTGCCACAAATTATTTTACGTAGTGAAAATTTTGTGCCGATTGTACCCACCTTGACGAAGCATTTATATCCAACTTCTAGGTTATACTAACTTCAGTACGTTGTGCAAAATTTGTGTCAATTATGTGTAAAATCGGACGAAAATATACTTTTAGAAGCAATATAAAAATCTGAACCGATTTCAATGAGACTTGCCAGAGATTATCTTATATTAACTACAGTTCAAATTGTGTGGCAATCAGACAATCTTTGGGTCTTTAGTACACACTTTACATACACTCGGAAGAAAAAATTTATAGGAGCCATATCTAAATCTGAACAGATTTTAACGAAACTTAACACACATAATTCTAGACCTAATTCATTACGCTATACCAAATTTCGTGCAAATCGAAAGATATACAGGGACTTTGGTGCAACATTTACATTAAATCGGACGAAAATATATATGGGAGCTATACCTAAATCTGAACCGATTTTCACGAAACTTAACACACATCATTCTAGACCTAGTTCAGTACACCATTTACATGGTGGACCATTTACATTAAATCAGACGAAAATATATATGGGAGCTATATCTAAATTTGGACCGATTTCCAGGAAACTTAACACACATCATTCTAGACCTAATTCATTATGCTATGCACAATTTCATGCAAATCGAAAGATATATGGGGACTTTGGTACACCATTTTCATTAAATGGGTCGAAAATATATATGGGAGCTATATCTAAATCTGAACCGATTTTCCCAATTTCAATAGGTTTCGTCCTTGAGCCAAACAAGTGAGATGTGCCAAATTTCATCCAAATCGGATAATAAATGCGACCTGTACTTTGTTTACAATTTAACATGGACGGACATGCAAAAATCGACTTAAAAATTGATTCTATGCATATTTTCAAAAGGAACCATGTGTCTACCTCGTTTCCTTTTGCCTGTTACAAACATATGCACAAAGACATAATACCCTGTACCACAGTGTGTTGAAGGGTTTTAAAAGGGGGTTATATGGGGACTACCCCAAAAAGGGGTTGAATATTGATACGTTTTTTAGGGAAATTTGTTACCATATACGACTACAAAATAACATATTTCAGCGAATTCGGTTGAAAAGGGTGCTCAAGAACCTCAAAATAGCGAAAATTGGGGGTATCCTTATATGGGGGCTACAAGAAAGACTGGGCCTATATTTATAATTTTTAGTGGAGATATTTGGCACCCAATAAGAACAAAATGTAAAAAATTTCAGCGAGTTCGGAAGAAAAATGCGCTCAAGAACCTCAAAATACCGAAAATTGGGGGTATCTTTATATGGGGGCTACCTGCAAAAATGGACCTATATTTATAATTTTTAGTGCGAAGATTTGGTACCCAATAAGAACTCAAAGTACCAAATTTCAGCAAATTCGATTGAAAAACGCGCTCAAGAACCTCAAAATACCGAAAATTGGGGGGTACCCTTATATGGGAGCTATGCCTAAACGTGGACCGATATAGCCCATCTTCGAACTTGACCTGCCTGCAGATAAAAGACGACTCTATGCAACATTTTGGCGATCTATCTCAATTCGTTTAGACGCTAGTGTGATTACAACAGACAATGGTGGTCCACATTACCCGAAGTTACTCCATATATTTTCGTCCAATTTTAGTTTAATGATGCACCAAACTCCTGAAATTTGTACCATTGACATGTATCAATTTTGAGATTAAATCGATGTCTATGAATTTGTCCCATTGTAAGCAAACTACTCTAAATCTGCCTGAATTATTTTAAATTTAGCATAGGTGCAGAAAGGCGTGTGTATGTTCCTTCCATGGAACATAGACATAAAATTGTTATGATACATATGAACAATAAACCCAAAGTGGTGAAGAGTATAATGTAGTCGTCCCAGTCCGACTTTGCTACTTCCCTTACTGGTTTATTCGTATTGAAATGCGTTTCCCATTAAGTGATTATATTATATGTAAATATGAGATATTGATTTTATGTAAATATGAGTATGTGTCCATGGTAAAAAAAATAGAAAAAGAAAAATTTTAAATACCAGCCAATTCAAATCGGCATGAAATTGTAAGGTAATTAAGGTAACTATTATAATAAAACTAATGACTAATACGAATAATAAATGACATCTTAAGTATCGGAAATAAGCAAAAGGCATATCTTTTTATTTCTATATATACACATTTGTGAAATTGAGAATATACACATGTGTGTGATTTATTTAGAAGGCAATTTGTTGACTTATGATTTTGAAAGAAAAAAAGAGGCAAAACTAAATATGTTCCTATGTATTTAAATAAAGATTTATGAGCGCCTATGTTTTGGCAATTTTCGCGGTACATATTAATTTTAGTAAGCTATTAATATGCCTATAGATTTTCGTTCATCTGTTTCATAGCTATTTATAGCCTTCGCAAAATTGGAATACTTTGCGTTAATTCGTTGATACGCCTTTCTCGATGTCAATGTGGTATGTACGACTGTATGTAGCCCATTAAGTTCGTCGTTTTATTGTGTTTTTTAATTAGCAAGGGAAACACAAGGTCAACGCTTTGTCATATTGTCAACTGTATGGAAAGTGAGCGAAAAAAAACTCGTAAAATATTTTCTTTGCTTTTTTGTTTCGGGGTTTTTTTATTGGGTTTTCTTCGTTTTTGTGTCTTTGTTTGGCTTTGAAGGTGGCCAAAATTTAATAAAAAATACTTTTGTTTATATTGTTGTTGTGTATTTTTAACACAGCAACATTTGCTGTTCCGCATTGCTGTCGCACGAACATACATATAGAGATGGATGGCTTTATTAGTTTTCTTGCTTGGTTTTGATAAATTCACTCAGCGAATATTTATTCCATCACTTACATTCTTACTTTACATTTTTTTTTTGTGGAAAGTTGAGGAAGTAGGAAAGTTTTCTGTTTTCTTTTTACAAACGACACAACAGAGCCATCCCCCTATGACGCAGTAATGGAATTTTACGTCATTGGGAATTTAATTAAAGTTGAATGTGTGTGCGTGCGTGTGTATATAAATATCGAGAACCCGTTACCTTCAAACTTGAACATTTAATAATACACTTCAGTTCAAATCTCTGCAGCAATTCCACTATAAATTCTTGGTAAAGTAATCGAAAGACGTTACTGCTCGCTTTGGCCTTTCAAAATACTGCAAAGAGTTGCTATGACGCCCATGTTTCTCCCTTCGCTGGAATTTTGTTCTTTTTTTCCGAGGCAAGTGTGAAAGGATCAATGACTAACGGGTTGACAGTTAGTATTTTTATATTGTTGTACGAATACAATGGGCGGAGGTAATTTACGAAACGCAAAAGGATTTTCTTTTAACATGTCTTTCTGGGAGCCAATTTAAAAAAGAGCACTCTTGAAAAGACATCTTAAGGGAGCCTCATCGAAATTTATTTATAGAATCATGAAGAATCATAAAATCAATATCTCATAATTTATGATATGAAAAAAATGACAATAGGCATTGATTTATGAAGGTCTATTTTTATGGTATTTCATATATATTAATAATAAAAAACCGTTGATTATATATTTCAAAATGGTTGGCCAGTTATGTATATAAATAAAACAATGATTTTTGTAGTAGAAATTGAAAATAGAAGTATAGAAATTTAAGATATATTGAAATTGTTCACTAATTATATTTTTTACCCTCTAGGAATCCATAATGCCAATTTATATTTATTTTGGTTGGATTTCAAAATAATAATGACAATTTCCTGCAATCATGTTTGTCAACATCCCAGGTATGTCAAGCTTCGATTTAAAATGGAGTGGAAAACCTTCAAAATTCTGAAGAAGTGCGCACTCTACTACATATATGGGAGTTTTTTGTATTTGCCTTGTACGATATATCCCACTTTTAATAAAAGAAAAAAAAATCCTATAAGGAATCAAGTATATATATACCTAAATATATTTATTATTACAAACGGAATGACAAATTTAATATATATTCCACCTTATGGTGAATGAATGCAAAAATGTATAGACAGATCAGCTGGCGGACATTGATAAATCAACTCAGATGCATAACGTTCTGATCGAAAAGCGTTTGAGATTGTCGATGCAAACGCATTTCGAATATCAATGTTTGACTACCACATATTCCACCAAGAAATGATAGTGCACCGACGCACAGTGTGTAGTTGGCGGCATAAGTACTTCTACTTCGAATTTTTGTTAGTAACATAATTTTAATGTCAATCGATTTTACCAATCGGCAATGATTTACATACTATTTCTATTCGCTCACCAATTAAATTTAGAAAACTTTGGAACCAGTATAAAAATTTCGACTTATAACAAAAGTTCAAGATTCAACCTACATTCCTTATTTAAATGTACTTATTTGAGTTCAATGGATAAATTATAGTAGTCCTATCTGAGACCTACCCAATAGATGATTTCAACAACTACGTTTCACATACTTAAGAGGACCACACCCCACCCACATTATCGATTTCCAATTTTGGCGATTTTCAAAAAGAGTACTTGTAACTTTGCATATATGTTTTTGAAGCCTTGACGAATAAGAAAATTAATTGACATAACATTGTTGTTATTTTGGAGTTAATTTTTAATCTCTCTACCACATTATGTCTTTGTTCATATCTTTGTAACTGGCAAAAGGAAACGAAATAGATCCATGGTTCCTTTTGAGAATATGCATAGAATCACTTCTGAGTCGATTTAGACACAGTGCAGATCGCATTTATTATCCGAATGCGGTGAAATATGGCATAGATAATATATTTGCTCCAAGGACGAACACTATTGAAATTGGCGATTTAGATATAGCTTCCATATATACTTTCCTCCCATTTTTAGCAAATGGTGCACCAACGGGTCAAATTTAAACCGATTGGCACGAAGTTTTGCACAACATACTAAGACTAAGACGATGAGTGCAAGTTTTATTGAAATCGAATCAGATTTAAATATAGCTCCCCTATATATTTTCCTCCGATTTTTAGAAATTGGTGCACCAAAGAGCCAAATTGGCGCAAATTTTAGCACAATGTACTAAAGCTTGGATAGCCTAACGTGATATATGTAAATTTTTTAGAGGCTATGATGATTACAACAGACAGAAAACGTCATAGAAAATCTTGACAATTAAAATATCTCTAGTTCAAATTATTGCTATGTACGTACAGAATAACGTTTTAACATTTGGAACGGATTGGATTATTTTTTGAGTTATCTTGGTTACTCATTAACTTATAACACAACTCTTATATATATATATATATGTATATATAAAACATTTTAATTATAAATGGAAGCTTGTGATGCGTAATAATGCTACAATTAAAATATAACCGAAAGTATTTCAAAAAAAAAAAAATTAAAGGCAAATTAAACATCAGCTCATGAATGAAAACTTTAGATAAAAAACAGTGCAGCATCACCATATTCAATCTGCAGATGCGTTATGAGTTGTGGGCGTTTTAGAAAGTATCATATATATCCTGCCAGTGTGAACACTTGGATTTAAATGCAAATTTTCAGCATAGTTTTCATTTAGAAAAACAATGAAATCTTGGCAGCAATGTTTATCACACAGACTAACTTTTTAACGCTGGTTTGAAATTTGTTAGCTTTCAACTATTTACACCATATGTGCGGCAGTCTTTGAGTTTACACATCATAGAACAAATAGGTGGTTTTAATATATAATCGCCTAAGTCAAAATTTCTAATTTGTGTTTGAGAAGGAGTTATAAGCTGGAGGAATTACCAACTACAATTAGTTCTACAGTGTGTAGAAAACTTTGTTGCAAAAAGCTGTAATGTAACGCTCAATTTACATTACGTTTTAAAAATTGTTAGTTATTTTTCGTAGTTCTCCTGTGTTGGATCGGGTTTTTAAAGTGAACAGCTTCAATCTAAAGTAAAACATAGAACATATATTTTATATGAAAGCAATATGCAAAGTTTCGGAATATACATTCATATGAATGTATGCACATACACACACACACACACAAATGTTGTTCATTGTCAATTTCCACATTTATAGCTAGCATCAATTCTACATCCTTGTCCTTTGTTTTCCGGACAATTTGTTTCAATAAAAACTTTGTTTCCCTTTGAAATGTTAACAAAATATTTTGGTTTTGAAAAGTTGTTCACAATCAATGTGTATACATGTAGATCGGGTGACATATGTATCTAGAATGTGTGTAAGCTTTATGTACATACATACATGTACATACGTAAAAAGCCACGCACAGCTGAGATGGCATAAAATAAATATTCAACCATGAAGTTCACCACAAACCATTCATGCATACCCCATTGACTCAATGGAATTTCGAATCGCATAAAATTTACTTTGTTGACATATCTTTCGACATATATTTTTTCGCATTTTTATGCAGATTGAATGCGGAGTGTTGAAATATTTTCGAGTAGCGGAATCACATTTCAAACGTCCATTTGTAATTTGGTATAATAAAAAAATATGAAATATTTTTAATAAAATTCAAGAGGAAATACTAAAGCATAGAGTAATTGAAATTCTATAATAGATCAATAAAAACACACAAAAATAGTTTCTTTTTCGATAAATAGTAGAAATATTAATCTTTTAAAGCTACTAGTTGTAGTTGGACAACAAAAACAGTTGTGAGTTTTTCATCTGGAATGGATATATCGCTCCTTTCCTGCAAGACCGGCATAAATAAAAACAAGTAAAAACGATATTAAGTTCGGCCCTGTCGAAAATTTTATACCATCCACCATGAGGATGACAATCAAAATATCTTAAATTATGGGGGGCTCCTAAAAGAAAACTCATGTTATGATAGGACCTTGTACATACAGACAAATAAGTGAGAAAAAGATGATTGAAATTCTTAAAATAATTAATAGTTGAACTACCGTTATATGGGGCTATAATAAAATGGAGATCAATACTGATATTTTTTGATAGTAAATTTTGACGGCTAATGAGAATACCAAATTACAGCCAATTCAAATGAAAAAAGGGGCCCGAAATTCTCAAAGTACCAACATGGGTCTATATTAATAATTATACCCGTCACCACACTGTTGTACAGGGTATTATGTCTTTGTGCATATGTTCGTAACAGGCGAACGGAATCGAGATATACCCATGGTTCCTTTTGAGGATATGCATAGAATCACTTTCTGAGTCGATTTACGCATGTCCGTCCGTCTGTCTGTCCGTTCAAGTATTTTTGTGAAAAAAGTACAGCTCGCATTTATGATCCGATTTGGATGAAATTTGGCACATGTCTCTTATTTGACCCATTGAAATTGGAGAAAATCGATTCAGATTTGGATATAGCTCCCATATATAGTTTCGTCCGATTTTAGGTAAATGGTGCACCAAACTCCCAATATTTGTTCGATTGAGACAAAATTTGGCACAGAGTACTGAATTAAGTCTAGATTGATGCATGTCAAGTTTTGTATTGGATTTTGTGTCGGGATAAATTTTGGATAGCGCACTGTGTTGCAGCATAGCAAATGGTGGATACCACGGTTGCTCAAATACGTCCATTTATATATAGACCTTTTACATATTTTGCTCGATGATTGACTTTCAATTTTTCATAAATTTCACATTCAGTAGGCCCCGTCCGACTTTTGAACTTTTCTTACTTGTTGTTATTGCGGAGATATGGTGATACCGTTATGAGAAACCATGATACCAAATTACAGCTAAAGTGCCCCATTTGCAATACCAAACATCCTAGGTGTACTAGCAATGTCTGTGCAAAATTTCATACCTGTATTTTGAATATTGTGATCTTTATAGCGATTTCAACAGACTGTCGGACGGACATAGGTAAATCGACAAAGAATTTTATGCTGATCAAAAATATGTTTACTTTGGTGAATATTTCGAGGTGTTGCAAACGGAATGACAAATTTAATATTTAAAGACTCCACCTTATGGTGGAGTGTACTTTTGTTTTTCCCAAATGCCAGTCTAATGTAATGAAGTATCTTTATTAAATAAATTTAAGTTTATATTGTTTTCCTGCGAAGCCTTTGTTTTGTCTTACCTTGGATATAACGAACTTCCTCTATAACGAACTAATTTGCTTGGTACCTAAAAGTTCGCTATAACCATACTTAACTGTACATTTTTAAACCCCATCCAAATTTGTGAACGCAAATAAATGTATTTTAAATGAAAATATTTTTCTTGATCTATGCATAGAGGTGGTATTTACCGGGTATTTACCCGGTAAATACCCAAGGGGTGGGTAAATACCGGGTAAATACCCATTTGCGGGTATTTATTTGGGTATTTACTATATTGCATCGGTAATACATCATCTTACACCCTATTTCCGGGTTTCTGCTATCAAATCGATTTAGAATGGATAGTTTTACGATACTTTAAAGACGTGGGTAAATACTTGGGTAAATACCCGAGTTTTTACCCAAAAATTGGGTATAAACTCATTAACTGTCGAACCACTTGACACAGGCGGCCAAAATTTTGCATACATGTTTTTAATGCCGAAGCAAATATAGAAATCCAAAATGGGGTCTCTGGGTCCAAGTTTTGATATAGCCCCCATATAAGCGTATCTCCCGATTTATTGTATTTTTTGTCTATTAGACACATTTTACAACCAAATTGGCTGTAATTTGGCACAGAGAGTTCTTTTTGGGTACGAAATGACCATGCAAAAATTTTTGTATGCAGCTCCACGTTTACTGGTAGCCCCCATACAAAGGTACCCCTATTTTGAGTATTTACCCACAAATTGGGTATAAACTCATTAACTGTCGAACCACTTGACACAGGCGGCCAAAATTTAGCATACATGTTTTTAATGCCAAAGCAAATATAGAAATCCAAAATGGGGTCCAAGTTTTGATATAGCCCCCATATAACTGTACCTCCCGATTTTAGGTAATATTAATCTAGAAGCTAATTTGATTGGCTGGAATTTGGCTCTCTATGAGTACCAATTGTCTACGCTGGTCCTCGTTTTCTGTCCTATATAACAGTCCTGATTTTGGGTATTTATATATATTTATAAACTCTTTAACAGCCGAACCACTTAACGTGTGCTTTGAAGATCCCATTCCCTATACAGGAAATAATGTTGATATTTGAACCATTTGTGTCAAAAACCACATTCCGAGTGAATATTTTGTACAGGAAGTGATGCCAAATTATAACCAAGTTGATCGTAAAATGTGTAATAGACAAAAAGTACCTTAAATCGGGAGGTATGGTTATATGGGGGCTATATCAAAACCTGGACCCAGAGACCCCATTTCCCATACCAGTATTTGATATCAATAATATGGGGGCTATATCAAAACTTGGACCCAGAGACCCCATTTTGGATTTCTATATTTGCTTCGGCATTAAAAACATGTATGCAAAATTTTGGCCATCTATGTCAAGTGGTTCGTCAGTTAATGAGTTTATACCCATTTTTTGGGTAAATACTCAAAATAGGGGTAGCTTTGTATGGGGGCTATCAGTAAACGTGGACCTACATACAGAAAATTTTGCATGGACTTTTGGTACCCAAAAAGAACACTCTGTGCCAAATTACAGCCAATTTGGTTGGAGATACGGATATATGGGGGCTATTTTTGATGTCTATACTTGCTTTGACATTATAAACATGTATACAAAATTTTGGCCGCCTGTGTCAAGTGGTTGCGCAGTTAATGAATTTATACCCAATTTTTGGGTAAAAACTCGGGTATTTACCCAAGTATTTACCCACGTCTATAAAGTATCGTAAAACTATCCATTCTAAATCGATGTGATAGCAAAAACCCGGAAATAGGGTGTAAGATGTATTACCTATTCAATATAGTAAATAAACAAATAAATACCCACAAATGGGTATTTACCCAATTTACCGGGTATTTACCCACTGCCCATCTCTATCTATGCATCAAAGATAATTGATATGGTCGCAAAAATTATTTCAAGTTTTTAATGGGATTTTAGTAAAGCACCATGCATGAATATTTTCAATACTTTTTGAAGGTAAAAAGAAAATCGTAGAAAATACCTAGAAAAAGTTTAGAATTTGAAAAGGACTGTTCCTAGAATGAAGACAAATGTCGAACTTTGACAAATTTGAATTTAATTCGCATATGCAAGTTTCGCATCAGGGCGGAATAAATACAAGTTATCAACGTACGACCTTTGTAAAGCCACATAGCCCAATATGCCTGATGAGCCGCTTAACCAACGGCGAAACGCGTCGCATAATGGTGGGTACGTAGGTTCTTCTCCTGGCTTTCCTTTTCATTGCAAAATTTAGATCATCAAGCTCGACTCGAAAGAGTATAAATAATCACTTAAAATCACTTTTCAAATGATCACAAAAATTCAAATAACAAAAATTAATTTCAGCCGAGCACGGCTAGGGCTCGAACCTAGGTCCTCAGAGCAACACAGATGTTGCCAAGACCGCTTAACGTTCTGAGCCATCAACACTTCCAAAAACGGTTGCGCAAAAAACATGTGTATACCAGGAAGCAATTGTAGGTGTGTGTCCATCGCTACAACAAAAATCTGCTTTGAAAAGGACTGTTCCTAGAATGAAGACAAATGTCGTACGTTGACAAATTTGAATTTAATTCGCATATGCAAGTTTCGCATATTACGACCTTTGTGTGTAGCCCAATATGCCTGATGAGCCGCTTAACCAACGGCGAAACGCGTCGCATATATATGGGTACGTAGGTTCTTCTCCTGGCTTTCCTTTTCATTGCAAAATTTAGATCATCAAGCTCGACTCGAAAGAGTATAAATAATCACTTAAAATCACTTTTCAAATGATCACAAAAATTCAAATAACAGTTTAGAATTCAACATACAAGAATTCAAAATTGGATTAAATTATTCAACGTTCATGTCTAGTGTGTAATTTGTAAAAATATACAATCTAAGCAAATGTATTAATTTGTGTGTTTGTAGGCCCGTACGCATATATATGTATGTAATACCACAGCATGGTATTTACGTTGGTTTTCGTCGAGAAAACTATTACTTCATTAGCATATAAGAGTAATTTTTTCATATCCCTCTAATTATACATTTTTCTATTTTTTCAGGTGAATGTTTGGCTTCTTCGTACGGATACGTCGCGTATGTAAATTTTCAGTTTATTTACACAGAAAAAATTAATTATATTCACCCCACATAGTGTGTACCGTAACACAAAAATAACAGCAATCATTAGTATAATGAAGATAGCGATTTTAAGTGTTCTTGGGGCTTTAAGCCTTTAATTATTTAGTAATTTTTAGCTGTAATTTCTTAAAATTTAATATTTCTTAAATTTTAGATAATAGAAAGAAAAAAAATTACATTATACTGACAAAAAGGGTGCGTTACGTTTTATTGCATAATACGAGGGATACTATGTATGTACATTTGTACATTTCTATGTATGTACATTTCTGGGCTAATAATGGAAATATTTTGCTATTTATACCCTTCACCACACTGTGGTACAGGGCATTATGTCTTTGTGCATATGTTTATAACAGGCAAAAGAAAAGGTGATAGACCCATGGTTCCTTTTGAGAATATGTATAGAATCACTTTCTAAGTCGATTTATGCATGTCTGCCCGTCCGTTCGCCCGTCTGTTGGTGTTAAATTGTAAACAAAGTACAGGTCGCATTTGTAATCCGAATTGTATGAAATTTGGCACAGCTCATTTTTTGGCGTAAGGACGAACCCTATTGAAAAAAATCGGTTCAAATTTAGATATTGCTCCCATATATAGTTTCGTCCGATTTTCAGTAAATGGTGACCAAAGCCCCAAAATATGCCCGATTCGCACACAAATTTGCACAACGAACTGAAGTTACTACATCCTAATATGTTTCAAGTTTTGTTGAAATCGGTTTAGATTTAGATATAGCTCCAAAATATATTTTCGTCAGATTTTATGTAAATGGTGCACCAAATGGCGGTCACTAAAACTCAAACATTAATAATCCAATCCAAATTTTAACACGTTATTTAATGAAATATATAGGTATTCTATGAAATATGACAAAGGCCTGTTCACATATAGATAAAAGTTGCATAATTAAGTTTGTCCAATTTCATGTCATTGTTTTTTGAAATATTCGACGTCTATTAGGACCCATCTGTTGAATATACCCAAAGTGGTGAAGGGTATCATATAGTCGGCCCGTCCGACTTTACTACTTTCCTTACCGGTTTTCAAATGTTCTCTGGCATGATTTGTATACTTTTTCATGAGATCAAAGAAATTGTCTTCGCATCTTTTTACTACGTACTGTACCGCAATGTATTTTCTCTATAAAAATGTCCAATATTGGTCCACATACTACTATTATAATACCCAAAAATTCAATTTCAATACTTAAAATCAGGATGACGAACATTCTAGGAGAAATTAAATTACTACAAATGTGGCAGTGAAAACCTTATTTTCGCTGTCACATTTCAACATAATTGTCATATTAAACCAAATATTTGATGTTGGCTCGAACTTACCAATGTGTATTATTTGTTATTAAACAGACAGACATACATTTAATTATATACGCGTAATGATGTAATTATTTTGCCTTTCATAATAAATTTATTAAAACTATTAATTTGTTACTTTAATTTAAATAGAAATTCGTCACATTCTGCCTCCATTTTAATATTTTGTTTACATCTCCACACACACACACACCAACACGAGCAGCTGCCGTTATCTTCTGTAAATACGCGTTAATCAATGTTGCCGTAATTTTGCCGCTAAATGTCAACCTGACAAAGGGGGGAAATTAATTTAATTGACAACGTTAGCTGAGTGTCATCACACAGTAAGTCGTGTGAATAATTGGCTCTGGGACGACCAGAGAATCTGGTTGAAAAAAGTTCGCGGAATTTCATTGATTGGTAATTGCACATTCTGGCAATGCGTGAGAGGTGGTTAACCGATGCCAAGTGGAATTTCCCTTAACAATGATGACGAGTGTAGTTAATGGAATTCCTAGACACATTTAATCTTTTCCAGAACTGCAAGAATCTACTAATTTTTTCTACTTTTTTCGATATCATAAAGGACAATTTGTTATAGTAGTAAAAAAATTACATTTATGCAGTTTCGGGAGTATAAAACGCATACCGAAAATTTCTTTAGATTTGGTTTTCGAGTCAAAATGTAAAAGTGTTAACGGACAACATCTTTTATGAAAATTGTTTTGTTTTTTTATTATGTAGTTAAATCGAAAAAGTAAAATGAAAATTGTGTATTTGATTTTTTTTGCCCCAAAATTAAACCATAAAGTAAAAATAAGATAAACATTTTAAAATATCATTTTTTATTCAAAAACTTTATTGGCTGCTAATTAGAATTGCGATAATAGTTTTATCGACACCACTTCCACATTTTCAGAGAGATGAGAAAGTGGTATTGCCTAGAAAAGCGTACGTTTGTCGTAATGTGTGAATCGAACATTTTGAAGAAACTATTAACAATGTTGTTTGTATGTTTCAGATTTTAGCTTATTGGGTTTTATAGACCATTTGTTGGAGAAAAACGTGTTGCAGACCACCTGTGAGTTTTTTAGTTTCTTCTTTTTGTATAATTATTTAGTAATATTATCGGAACTTGGAGTAATAACAATCCGGAACATGTATTAACAATAATACTAACAATGATACTTTTCTCCTTGAGTACATTTTATTTTTTTCCACGCATAAATCTACATCCGGAATTTGTTTTAGAACATTGGAAATGACGAAAAAGGCAAAAGAATTCCAATATTAAGCGAATTTGGATAAAAACTGTGACCAATTTCCATGCAAACTCAATATTACAAAATTATAGAAAAATTTAGCTAAAACCTTCAAAACACCTATAATATGGTGGAACAAACGTTGACTGACATTGAGATTTTTTAATGAGAACTTTTTACAATTAAGATTTTAAAATGATCAAATTTGAAGGTATTGCTATATTTGAGCTCTATCTGAGAAATTACACTTTCCTGCCTATACCCCGATATTGCATAAAGACACATAACAGAGAACAGAATAACTAATATTTATTTTTGTTTAATTAATCTAATACATCGACAATAATATTCAATACATATTTGTATAGGCGTTAATTTTGTGTAGTCTTTTTTCTTTCACCATCGTCGATATTTCCACTAGTTCGAGTAATTTATTTACCGGCATCGTTCATACTTTTGGGCAAACTCAACAATGAATTGATTAGTTCCGAATTTCTTTTGGGCATTGGTGGCGTCCATGTACCATCAGCGGTATAATAGCGGCAAGGATTATTTAAGATTTGGGCATTATGAATGGATGAAAGCCAACGATTTATCAATTCCCGATTCAGCTATGAGCAATAGGACATTTTGAATTGGTATTTTATATTATTTGCGTTGCTGCTTCTCTTACCTGCTTATCAAAATATTGTTCTTCGTCCGGTGTTGGCAAGGCTACAGCCAAATTGCAAAGCAGCATCGACAACCATAGCAGGGCCAATGAAAAATAACCAATATGAGCCATTATAACTGTTGAGATTTCGCCGATATATTCACTGATCGAAATAAATCAGGTAACTGTTGTGTTTGAATTGAAATCTTTCGAATTTATATCAATTTCTTTCGACTGTTCCTCTCTGTGGTGCATCGTTAAGCTCCACAGGATGGTGTCAATGGCAAACCGAAATTCGTCATTTTCAGGCAATAAAATCTGTGTCAACATTAAAACGAACAGAACAGAACGTTGGGGTGCGGACTTTATTGACTTGACATTTGTTACGCATTCACATCGCGGGTTGGATGGTTGGTTGGTTGACTGGTTGTCGTTTGCAACGAGTTGTGTAAATATTTTCAAGTTTGTGTTGTGTAATGTGAAGTGAAGTGAAGGCGAAAACGAAAAAACAAACAAACAAAAATATTTGCAGACTTATGTATATCATGGGCATGTATGTATGTGAATCACTGGCACAAAAACTATACATGCACATAGTAATAAAATACTACGTTTGTTTATATCATATAACAAAGATATTTACTAACATCATATATAAAGACATTTACTTTTATAGATGTAGAGTAATATAGATATCTGCCTAAATATATCCTACAAAATTATCATTCATACTATGTTTTGGTCCAATAGTTTGAAACATTTGAAAATATGCCGATACCATCCGTCCATTATATTATTGTGTTCCAAATATAGGTTGCAATCATTGAAATCGAAACAAATTCACGTAGACTCCTGAATTTTATGAACGGCATTTTTTTGTCCCGCCTAAGATGTGTAAAAAATAATTTTCCGTCGGACTTAAAGCTTTATTCATTGCTTATAATAATGTTTTTGCAAGAAAAAAGAAAACAAATAAAAACGTCATATCAAGTAAAACGTCAAAAAATTCAGTTCTTGAACAACCAAGTACCGCATAATGCAATAAATGTGGTAGGTGGTTATTCATGCTCAGAATAAAATAATGTCCAAAATCACAGATACTCAAGTTCCAAAAAGGGCTAGGAACTTAACACACCTTTACTGGCCAACATAGGCGTTTATCTCTGTTTATTCTGTTGTGACTGATATATTTGCGGATCAGATATATTTTGCACTTCTCGAATAAATTTCAATATTAATCGAAATTTGCTCACATATTGCAAAAATATTTCGGCCATCTTCATAAAGCTTTTCGAAATTGAATCGTTCCTTTAGGTTAATTCCCATATATTGGGTTTTTATTTCAAATATGATTATTGATATCTACTAATTTCAGTCATTTTTGGTGCATTCTGACCTTTATTTTATATATTAAGGGTGATTTTGTCAATGTCGGTCGAGATTTAGATATAGCTCCCATATATAGTTTCGCCCGATTTTAGGTAAATGATCTACCAAAGTCCCTATATATCTTTCTATTTGCACGAAATTTGGTATAGCCTACTGAATTAGGTCTAGAATGATGTGTGCTATGTTTCGTGGAAATCGTGGAAACATATAGATTATATTTTTAACAACGCGGCGTACCGAATAGCGTGCATAAATTTTGCTATAAATCGTTTTTTAAATTTTCCCCATGTTACGCAGACGGCTCTAAATCTGCTCAATTGAAATTAAATTTAGGATAGGTTGGAGAAAGAGGGAACATAGATTTGAAATTGTTAGGATACATATGTACAATATACCCAAAGTGGTGAAGGGTATCATATAGTAGGCCCAGTCCGACTTTACTACTTTCCTTACTGGTTAGGTTTAGAACTTTTTCCCGCCGAAGTGGCTGTAATTTAAAAAACATGTTTGCGAAATTTTCCGAAGTAAGTCCATTACCTCATTTTAAATTGCATTACCTCATTTTAAATTGGAGCACAACCCACTTCCAGTACTCTGGAATGGCTAGATTTTGGTCCATCTTTTGGCATTACCTCATTATAAATTGGGACGCGACCCATTTGTAGTACTCTGGAATGACTAGATTTTGGCATTTCGTAGTCCCGTATTCCGCATATAAAGTACCGACCTTTTTTGAGAAAATTTTAATACACTCCACATGGTACATTGTATAAAATGTTCTGACCGGTCGAACTTTAAGACTTTTTTTCTTTTTTAACATTAGAAAATAAAACTCATAGCGTGAAAATTTAATCGAAATAATACCCAAAATTGTAACTAATTGTTAAAAAATAAAAATGCTAAAAAATGTGCTAGGTGCTAGATCACTTTTTTGGTGCTAAAAGAGTTTGAAAAGTGCTAAATTGGCAACACTGATTGTGAGGGTATTATAGCTTTGTGTGGCCCCAAGACCTTTAGTAAATCATTATGCAGTTATGGACGAAATCAAATTATTGAGGAAGAATGTAACATGTGTGTGAGGGGTACACAATTTTTCGATGGAGCTAGAAGACAATCTTTGTTTTATTTGAGTTTGTAATCTCAAGATCCATACATAACAGCATTTTCAAAAAAAAAAAAAAAAAAAAAATCACAAATTAGAGTCTGTATAGAAACATATGTTAATTTTGTCACGCACGCGTTACATATTTTCTTACACTATTTAACTGCATTTACCACGGGATTCTGTTGTTATATATATATATATATGTAATTCGTAGTAAGATATTACTTTATTTGAATTTAATATTTATTATTGATATTGTTTTAGCTAACAGCGTTCACACTTAAGACAAATTACACTATAAAACTAATAAATATATGCCCAAGTTACTCCACAAGCGAAAATGGGACAAAAAAACTACCCTTATTTTTCAAAATTCAACTAAAAATATATTGTCTGGATTGCAAATAATGTTTCCTATATAATTTCATATCTCTTTTAACGAATTGATTTTTCACCTAGTGGTTGACCTTTTTGCGGAATTCGTGATATATATACACATATATACAGGAATACAGTCAGCAATTTTTCCAAACAGAACTTTTAAAATAATAAATTCTGTAGTGTTGGCGGTTTATTTGGGATACCATTTGTATTTTGTTTTTGCAAAATAGTCAGGCTGAATCCCAGTTTGTTGTTTTTATAAAAACAACTATTTATTAGTGGGAAATGTATGGCATTGTTTGCCGAGGGGTAAGGCAGGGAAGACTATAGTTTCGGATCACGCCACTGATCCTCATCAGTTTCCTTGTTTTTTGTTGGGATATTCTCCCCAGAAGCTATTGCTTCTATACAAAAAACCTTTCATACCCAAATGTCTCTTGTAACAAAGCGAAGTACTTAGCTGACCAACGACATAAACTGCATGAGAATTTCGCTGGAGCCTCACTTCGAGGTTAACAAGGCATTTACAAACAATACCACACCTTTCCCACTGTTGTGTGTTGTCACATCGCGACAAATGCACACATCTCGGCAAACAATGCCATACATTTCCCACTAATAAATAGTTGTTTTTATAAAAACAACAAACTGGGATTCAGCCTGACTATTTTGCAAAAACAATAATAAATTCTTTAACAACCGTTTAAATGTTTGTATGTATTTAATATCGACCCATACAGTACTGACTTATTGAAAACTTTTTTAATTAACTTCGTTAAATTGCGTAGAGCATTATTTGAACATTGCGATGGTGTTAAAGTTACACTGGTCACGTTAAGAGCTGCTTGATTTTTCATTCATGGCTCCCAAGAAAACAATTCATCCGGTGTTTATGGATAGTCCAAATGACCTTCTACTGCACAAATTAAAACAATTCAAGAACAACAGATGACGTAGCAAAAACTACTAATTTCTATGCTGATTATATGTGTGTGTGTTTCTGTGCTTCCTTTTCATTTTATTCGACCATTCACTTTAGTCTTGTAGCTGACGATGATTATGATGTAGATTATAATGATTGTTGGTAGAATTAAAAGCTAAATTCCAGAATTCAGCATTCAACGCCCATTATAATTTTTTTTGTCTTCAATAAACAAAAGTTTTTGTGAAATTAAAAGCCAAACCATTAGCGGGCATTTACAACAACGGCTGCTATTGAGTATTTCTTTTTTTGCAAAAACATCGGAAAAATACACTGTGAATTCTAACTTGATGTACTTCCGCAATAAGGAAATAACAAATGTGTGAATAAAACTTTTTCTTTCACTTAGTTCAGTGAAATCCTAAACGTAGAAATACCAGAGATTTAGGGAGGTAATCAGTAAAATATGGTTTTAGCTTTTAAAATTTAATCGGTTGATTAAAACCTGTAGAATCATGATTTATGTATGGTAAATATTTTAGACGAGCAAGGATTGAAGTGAACTTATACAAGGACTCCTCTCAGATTATTCTAACTGGACCCAATAAACACAACAAATATTTCATTTTGTCAGTGTATCAATTGAATTGTTTATTGAACATAAAGAAATGAAGGTCGTAAAGGCTAAATATTGTTTTTTTCATTACACATTTCTGTTTTGTTGTTGTTTGTTGGGTTTTTCTTTTTTGCTTTTCAAAACAATTAGGGCCTACAGCCAACAATTTAGGTTTCAATTAAGGGAAAATTTAATTAATTTACATTTACAATTACACATAAATTCCGATTAATAATTACAACTTGTTACAGTACATATATTTTTCTTTTTTTGTAGCAATCATCCTGATGGAAATTTGTTTTACATTCAATTTATGCTAATTTTTGGTTCTATGAAATTTGTAACACCGCCGCTGTTCAGAGGAAATGCCAATGTATTCGATTTGTGGACGAGGACGGTTCATTGCCTTTACTTTCCAGCGTCGTTCATACTCTTGGGCAGACTTAGAAGTGAATTTATTAATTCAGAGTTCCTTTTCGGCATGGGAGCAGACCAGGTGTTGTCGGGATAATAACGACAGGGATACTGAATACTGCGTGCCGACGCCAGCCAATTGTTGAACAATTCTCGATTTAGCTGTTTAGGGAGATAGTAAAACAAACACGAAGTGTAAATTGCAATTACTTTAATGGCAAATAATCACCTGTTTTTCAAAATAGCGGTCATCTTCTTGGGCGGGCAAAGCAGTTGAGAATTTCCATAGGAACAATGCAAGGCACATAAGAAAACAAGTGAACGGATTCGAATTAGCCATTTTAATTGGATATTTTTATTCTCAACGCCGAAGGGATATTAACTGTTTCAAATGAATCGGATGACTGATATGTTGTCGAATGAAATCTCTTCATTTTATATCATTCTATTTCCACCACTTGCTAACGGCAGGATATCACTGTTTTCCAAGCAATAGTGTCACTTGCAAATCTCATTCGTTATTTGCAGGCTGTAAACTTTAAGTCAATATTTGGTAACAAGAAAACAATCGCAATTTTATGTTATTGACTTGACCCAAAATGGATAAAAAAAGTATCAATACACAGAAATTTTATAACATGTTGTGTAAATATATGGTGTCGTCATAAAGTTTTCAAGGGGTGAATGGAATTTATATGAAATATTTTGGATATGCAATAATATAAACTAAAAATCCTCAAATAGATACTTTATTAATAAGAACATCGGAAAGCCAGAAAGAACGGTTTTATGGTCGAGGGAACCAATTACACTGTGCAACACAAAAATAAATATAGGGAAATTCTAAAAAATTATGACAGAGGTCCTTAAAATAGAAGACACGGGTATCGGCATTTTGAATGTTTACGTCAAGAGGTTACTTAAAAAAGGGGGCAATATTTCCCATTTCCACGATATTTGAAAATATTCGGATTAAGATTTCTCGAAATCCTTGTATTTTATGTATTCCTGATATAAATGTGAGGAATATTTCTGTCTAATACGTTAACCCTCAGCCGACACACTGAAGGTTTTTTTTTGGGTCCCATTTTCCAGAAATGATTGAAAACACGCGGGGTTCGCAATAAAGTTTTACTTGAAGTGTAAGGATAGACCAAAACGTGAAAATCAGCTTAATCGTCTTTAATTTAGGACAAATTTGAATTTTATTGAAATTTTTTTCATATTTGAAATTTTTTCATATATATATATTTGTTATTTTTTAAGTTGTATGAAAGTAACATGAAACTTCATTTTTCGAGCATAATTTAAAAAATGTAATATTTTACGGCACTATGAGTCTAAAAACAAACTATATATTTAAATTCAATAGGTTTTTTTGAAACTTACAGTATAAAATTAACAATATTGGCAACAAATTCTTTGTTGACTTCAGTGAGTGTTAATTAAAAAAATCTCTTCTCTTCAAAATGCTTCTTAGGAGAATTCCGTCAAAGATAAAATTATTCTACATAAAATTTCACTATGAGTTACAAAAGATAAAAATTGTAAATACGAAAAATTAAATCTATTTGCAATTTTGATAACATTTCGCACTTTTTCCAAATTTTACTCTGATGAATGTTAACAATGTATTAATCAAATTGTAAATATATATATATATATATATAGAGATAATATATGAGTGAATTTGGTGCTTCTTCATTTTGATCTCCAGTAGTTTTGCTATGTACCCTTTTAGACACCTAATGATAGAACAAGTAGGGTCCAAATATTAAAATAACTGCCATTACAAATAGATAGATTAGGAACTCCCAGGTGTTTTACGATCACTCTAAAGTGAAATTGTATATTAAAATTGTCATTTTGTATGTTAAGTATTTACCCCAATATTCGGCAATTTTGGGGATGTTAGGCACGTTTTACAATCGATGTGGCTGGTATGTTCAAGGTGGTACAAGGTATTATGACTTTGTGAATATGTTTGTAACAGGCAAAATGGAACGAGATAGACACGTGGTTCCTTTAAAGAATATGCATAAAATCACTTTCTGAGTCTATTCATGCATGTATATTCGTCTGTCTGTCTGTCCATGTTAAATCGTAAACGAAGTACAGGTCGCATTTATGATCCGAATTACTTGGCCAAAGGACGAATCCAATTGATATTGGGAAAATCGGTTCAGATATACATATAGCTCACATATATTTTTTTGTCCGATTTAATACACGTTGTGCACCAAAGTCCCTAAATATCTTTCGATTTGTACGATACTAAATTCAGTCTAGAATGATGTGTATTAAGTTAGGTGAAAATCAATTTAGATATAGATATAGCTCCCATATATATATATATATATATATATATATCTATCTATATATATGAAAATGAATTGCTGTTCGTTAGTCTCGCTAAAACTCGAGAAAGGCTGAACAGATTTATCTCATCTTAGACTTGAAATGTTCGTGGAGGTCTGGGGAAGGTTTAAAAGTAGAGAAAAGATCGAATAAATACCGCGAAACCTCTAAAAACAGACTTTTATATTTCCCATACAAGTGCTTTCTAAATAAAATGTAGAGTCATGAAGACAATTTGCATTTTGTGTCAAATTATTTTTTTAAGTTTAATACATTTTTAGTTTCTGAAAGCAACCATAATATTCGAAAACCAACTAATATTTCAATCATTCTGACGCACTTCGGAACACGGAGATTGATGGCTTAAAGGTGTTAGGTTAGGCCAGTAAGTGCGAAATGACCTCACTCAGATGCCGAGGAGAAAACGACCTGACTTAGGTCATTACAGTGAATCAAACATGCGAAGAGCTACCTCACGTGCACTGATGACCAGAAAGAGCCAGATCAAGAAAATAGTCGTATTTTTATGTCAGAATCGCGTTATTTTGTGAGTGACAATGAAGTAGATAGCCTAAGAATGTAACGAGTTCGTTCGTATCAAACTCATCAAATAGAGCGAATCCGCAGACGCCGTGCTTCTGGGATTCTTGAACGAGCTGCATTCCACTATGATCCGGCAATTGATTTTTGTGCCGACAAATCAGTAACAATTGGGGAAATGATAATAATATGTAAATATAGTAAGGCGTTAAAATACACTTGGGAATCAATTGGATTATGTTGCCCTGGAAATAACAATTGTGCATGAATTACAAATGTTTCTACATCAAATAACAATTTAGTAAACATGGCCAAATAGCATTGGATCGGATGCCAACCTGCAGTTGAACATACACGTAGGTTTAATTCACCTAAACGTGTATCTGAAACACACAGAAGCTTTGATGGATAACAATATCCTTTGATCTTCTGGCAGGGGTAGATGGATACCAATTTAATATCAAAATTCTAAATCAGATTCCATTCATATCTATATATTTATACAAATATATTCTTGAAATGACCTTTAAGCAATCATCTGCAAAAAATGCAAAAAAATAAATGACAAGTATATCATTGAATGGAAAACAAGAAATATATATGGTGCCTTTTTACATTAGGTCAATTCCATGAGAAAAATTCGGTCAAAGTCTTTACAATATCAAAAATCAAAACTTGGTACTAAATAGAAATGTTTCCGCAAAAAAAGTTTGTTGCCCTTCAATATCGCGGAATGATATATGATACTACAATGGGAATGGATATATACTAATTTTTGGTAGGAAGATTTTACACCACATGATTATATATCTTGAACCAATGTTGATAATTTTTGTAAAGAGGTTTTGATCATCCAAAATAAAACATATATTGCACCGCATAAAACTCAAAAACAAATCGTAAAATATCCGCGCACATTTGTCAATTATAAATGAATTTATTTTCTATAGCAACAGACTAGGTCATAAACAGTAGTGCAATGTTACTTTATGTGAATGTCATGGTATTTTAAAAGAGTGTTTAAATCTGTGTGCTATAGCTTCCGATGTAACGATCATGATCGGTATATTGGAAGAAGTATGAATAGAAATTGAAACATAAATCTATAATACCAAAAATTATTCCTTTACAATATTGCTAAGGCAAGACAACGTTTGCGGGCCCGCTAGTATATATATATATATATATTCTACCGATTTGAGTTAAATTGTGCACCAAAGTCCCTATATTTCTTTCGATTTACACGAAATTTGGCCCAGCGTACTGAATAAAGTCTTGAATAATTTATGCTAAGTTTCGTGAAAATCAGATCAGATTTTGATATAGCTCTTATATTTATTTTCGCCCCATTTTATGTTAATTGAACACCATAGCCCCTGCATTTCTATTGATTTGCACGAAATTTGGCATATCATACTGAATTGAGTCTAGAATTATGTGAGTTTGGTTTCGTGAAAATCGGTTCAAATTTAGATATAGCTCCCATATATATTTTCGTACGATTCTATGTTAATGGAGCACCAAAGCCTCTATATTTCTTCTGATTTGCTCGAAATTTTTCATAGCGTATTGCATTAGCTCCCATATATATTTTCTTCCGATTTTATGTAAATTCTGCACCAAAATCCTAATGTTTGTCCGATTGACACGAACTTTTGCAAATTTTGATTGAAATTAAATTTTGAACAAAGCTTTAAATCGATTTACATAAATTTGTTCCTTTGTACGCAAACGATTCTAAATCTGCCCGAATCAAAAGAAATTTAGCATAGGTTGCCGAAAGGCATGTGTATGAATTGATGTTAGTCGCTTCACTTGTAGATAATGATCGCATATTTAAGCTCGTCAAATTTCATGTCAATGTTCTGTTAAAATACATATGTAGAATATACCCATAGTGGTGAAGAATATACCCTTGCTGGTTTAATCTGCACTTGTGGTCAATAAATGACATATTTTAATTGTTTGATGGACATAGTTATTAATATTACAACTTATATTTATAGGTTATAAAGGCAGGGGCTTCATAATATTAAACAATAAAATTTTATGAAAAAAATACTAATCATAAACATTTATTTTCCATTATATTATCAAATTTAATTTACGTAGTGTTATTATTCAAAGAAGAATGATATACTTAGTCACGTTTGATGCTGTTATTTTATGCAAGTGATTGCAATATTTCCAAAAGTATTAAGCTATGACAATAATTAATACCAAGAAATTTTAATTTTTCTAAAATACCGGTTGTCATTATACCGGTGTAGGGTATCAAGTGGTTAGTAGCGACAAAAACAGTTGTTTTTTTTTCTTAATATAAATGCGAACACTTGTCAGCATATTGTAACATGTTCATATTCAACAATGAAAAGCACACACAGCATATTTGATCAAACATGGATGATTTATTAATTCATTTAATGGCAATATATTGGCATCAATGTTGGATGTATTATTGATATTAATGAATATTATCTATGTGATAAAAAATAAACATCGACATGAGTTTACGTACTCGTACGTATCTGTGTAAATGTCCTAGTCAAATATACATACATAGAGTTCATAGTTAAATATGGTATGTTGAGTAAACAATATTAATTTTTTATATATTTACTCATATCCTTATTACTGGTAATAAATTTGTCAACAAAGTAACGACCAAACTAATTAAATTCCTTCGTTCTATGTCGAGTATTAATAATATTTAGTTTTTCATATCTCCTGGAATTGACACACATTAGTTACATTAATGGAAATAGTGTCTGGAAATAGTTTACTAAAATTCATCGAATAAATTGTCAAGTGTTGTTGTAATCGATTATATGTGTTCGTAGAGGAAAAATATATTAACTATACACCAGTTTCGAATCTGAATTATCTTGTGTGCAAAAATGGGCAATTATCAGAAGGATATATTTGTTTGAATCGTAAATCGCATAACCTTTAAGGGGCGAATTATATTTGAGTTTCGACATTTTTTATCTAGCCGGGTGAAATTATAGTAGATTTAAACTGTGCGTTAAAATATTTTGTAAATATTCTTTAAATATGAGCATCTTTTAAATGGGCAGAAAATGATATGTGGAGTGTGTATTAGATTTGTCATTCCGTTTGCAATGCCTCGAAGAAGTATATCGCTGGCTTAACTTGTAAAGGCAACAAGTCCAATTTTGATACAGTTATGTATAATAAGGCAAAATACATCGATCTAAAAAAATAAAAATACAGTTATCTCATTTGTTATTGTTGTTTTGTATTGATGAGTAAAGGCGCTAAGTCCAATTCATCACATGTCGCTGGCTTAACATGATGTAAGGGCTCTAAGTCTACTTTTTATTTTAAGATTTTGGACATGATCTTCAGCTGAATTATATGTAATTTGTATTTTTGGTACTTATGGTGTAGCTCACCTTCCAACAAAAAATAACACTTTTCGGTTGCGAACATACAGTGTAAGCTTACATTGGTTGACATATAGACATGACTGTTCGATTTTATTCCTCTAAATTGGTTTAAATGCTAATGACATTTCGACATGATTATTTTACAACATTTAATGTACTAAATCCGGAATTCAATCATCATAAAAAAGACTAAATTCTTCATATAAACAATTTCCATTTGATAAATTGTTTCCATTTGATAAATTTGCAAGTGTCTGTGCTGGAATTTATTACCGAGTTTGAAAAAATTTAATATTCGCAATATATTGGCATCAATGTTGGATGTATTATTGATATTAATGAATATTATCTATGTGATAAAAAATAAACATCGACATGAGTTTACGTACTCGTACGTATCTGTGTAAATGTCCTAGTCAAATATACATACATAGAGTTCATAGTTAAATATGGTATGTTGAGTAAACAATATTAATTTTTTATATATTTACTCATATCCTTATTACTGGTAATAAATTTGTCAACAAAGTAACGACCAAACTAATTAAATTCCTTCGTTCTATGTCGAGTATTAATAATATTTAGTTTTTCATATCTCCTGGAATTGACACACATTAGTTACATTAATGGAAATAGTGTCTGGAAATAGTTTACTAAAATTCATCGAATAAATTGTCAAGTGTTGTTGTAATCGATTATATGTGTTCGTAGAGGAAAAATATATTAACTATACACCAGTTTCGAATCTGAATTATCTTGTGTGCAAAAATGGGCAATTATCAGAAGGATATATTTGTTTGAATCGTAAATCGCATAACCTTTAAGGGGCGAATTATATTTGAGTTTCGACATTTTTTATCTAGCCGGGTGAAATTATAGTAGACTTAAACTGTGCGTTAAAATATTTTGTAAATTCTTTAAATATGATATGTGGAGTGTGTATTAGATTTGTCATTCCGTTTGCAATGCCTCGAATAAGTATATCGCTGGCTTAACTTGTAAAGGCAACAAGTCCAATTTTGATACAGTTATGTATAATAAGGCAAAATACATCGATGTAAAAAAATAAAAATACAGTTATCTCATTTGTTATTGTTGTTTTGTATTGATGAGTAAAGGCGCTAAGTCCAATTAATCACATGTCGCTGGCTTAACATGATGTAAGGGCTCTAAGTCTACTTTTTATTTTAAGATTTTGGACATGATCTTCAGCTGAATTATATGTAATTTGTATTTTTGGTACTTATGGTGTAGCTCACCTTCCAACAAAAAATAACACTTTTCGGTTGCGAACATACAGTGTAAGCTTACATTGGTTGACATATAGACATGACTGTTCGATTTTATTCCTCTAAATTGGTTTAAATGCTAATGACATTTCGACATGATTATTTTACAACATTTAATGTACTAAATCCGGAATTCAATCATCATAAAAAAGACTAAGTTCTTCATATAAATAATTTCCATTTGATAAATTGTTTCCATTTGATAAATTTGCAAGTGTCTGTGCTGGAATTTATTACCGAGTTTGAAAAAATTTAATATTCACAATATTACATACACGTTCCCGTTTTCTTGTTTTGTTTTTCAATGTTATAGAGTATTATTTCTTACATCCTGTTATAGCACTTTAAGTACCATTTTTGTGTAATATATTTTTTTGCTACAATCGGCAGAACCCCTCTACATAATACAAAGCATTATGGAAGTGCTTTCTTTTTCTAGTTTCCATGGGACTTTTAATATTGGTTGCCTCCTTTCAATTTCAATTTCAGTTTCTTTTTTTTTTTGTACAACAAAAAATTCTTATTATATTGTATAACACTCAAAAAGAAAAATGTAAAAATATTTGGAATAAGTAGATGCATTAAAAGTGTCCAACAAAAATAAAGAACTGGGGCACAAGAACGTTAACGGCTCCCAAGAGTGACGGAAGTAGTCTTCCATCAAAGCAAGCCGATAAATGGGAAAACACATAACTTTTTGGGATACAGTTACAGCAAATGAAATAAAAATACATTTTTTAGTCGATTGATTCTCTTATTGTATACTAAATCGTCATTAAAATTGCAAACAGTCCTACTGCCATGGGTAACATTGAAATGAAAATGCCAAAGTTGAGTTGATTTCTTTTCTCCCTTTTTACGCTGAAAACAAACGAAGAGTGTAAGCCGGACAAAGAGTACTTTTACAATCTTTCATAACAAATAAACACATTCATTTTCAAAAAAAAAAGGAAGTAGTAAAGTCGGACGGGCCAACTATATGATATCCTTCACCACTTTGGATATATTTAACAGATGCATCCTAACAAATTTCGCATTTTTGAATTAAAAATGTTTCAATTGGACAGATATAGAGTCGATTGTTTAGAATGGGACAACATAATAAAGCAAATCTCAATCGGACACCCGTTGATTTTTTGAAGCCCTATTAATACGAAGTTGGTCGGAACCATATATGTGCGCTGAATGTCTGAATTTCTACAAAACCCAATTACACTTTATGCTCAAAAAAATGAGGAGGTTGCTGCACCATTTACATAAAATCGGACGAAAATATATTTGAAAGTAAAATTCAAATGGGAGCCGATTTCAATGAAACTACCACATGTTAGGTTATACTAATATCAGTACGATTGTGCTAAGGCCATATTTTGGGTCTTGGTGGAATTCCGTGTTTTTTGTGAACTTCTCCAATCACACCCCTCAGATCCACCTTATGTTATAGTAACTTCAGTACATTGTACAAAATTGTGTGCCAATTGGCAAAACTTTGTGTCTTTAGTGTACAATTTACCGATCTTAAATCTGACGAAAATGTATATGGGAGCTATATCTAAATCTGAACCGATTTTCACGAAACTTAGCACACATCAGTTTAGACTTAATTCAGTACGCTATGCCAAAATTCGTATAAATCGAAGGATATATATAGGGGCTTTGGTGCACCATTTACATAAAATCGGATGAAAATATATATGGAGCTATATCTAAATCTGAACCGATTTTTTCCAATTTCAATAGGTTTCGTTCTTGGGCCAAATAAAAGAGCTGTACCAAATTTCATCCAAATCAGATTGAAAATGCGACCTGGACATTGTTTACAATTTAACATCAACAGACGGACGGACATACATACATCGACTCAGAACGTGATTCCACATGTATTTTCATCGTTCGATCCACGACGTGGAGAACTCCTAATATCGAAGTGAACTACTACAAGTTCATATATTCTGCCCGTCCGACTCTGAACTTTCCTAACGAGTTTGTTGTAAGTTTTTTGGCAGATGAAAAGGTTAGTGGTGTTTTGTTGTGATCTTCTATTTTTTAAGATTTTGAAAAAACAAAGTCGCAATGACATCGCTTAGTAGCTGTTGAACATAGCCTTTCAATCGAATTGGCAGTAATTTGTTATTTTGTATTCTCATTGACTGCAAAATTCACTATTTTGAGAAATCATCCTTTTCTCATGTATCATAACATGAGTTTTTTTCTGAGAGCCCCCATCGATTTTAGATATTTTTATTGTCGCCCTGATGGAGTAGGGTGGAGGTTTTCCGGGTCGAACTTAACATAGTTTTCACTTGTTTTTTTTTTTGATCGAACTTTAACGGTTCTGTTTTGAATCAGACCTCTTACCAAATAATATTTATCAATATTTAATCATCAATTTTATCAGAATAATCACTCTAGTGACTACGTGCCTACCAAAGTCATGTTGACAAAAGTTTTGTACAGAAAATGCTTAAATAGTTACATATTTTGATGCAGATGCCAAGCTCTATATCGTCCATTTGCTCTTGAATGCCAGAATTGTTATGCATCCCCCTTCTGTCGACTTCAACATTTTGCTATAACCTTCATTTTGACTTGAATTACATATTTACGATTATAGTATCAAGTTATAAAAGTTTTCGCTCGTTTCTCTACGAAATTTTGTAAAAAGTCTAAAAATTATGAGTTTATTCATCTATCAAAACAAAAACGACATTCTTAAAAGTTTATAAATTACGAACCATAGTCTTTTGGCGGCTGCGGAATTTAAATGCCGCGAATTGTGGTCGCCTTTATAAATTAGTCATATCACATACTTGCATATATAATTATTCATCTGTTATTTACACATATTAACCATAATCTAATTTAAGATTATGGAGCCTGTCTCGCCGTCTAGAACAACTACACCATATATGCAATTCACAGATTTTGCACGGCATTTCGCACATCTGACGTGTCAACAATATGTTCTATATTGTTATTGTTATGCGACAAGAGCATACGTTGTGGTTTACAAACAAAGGCGGGAATTCTGCTAAAGAAATATAATAAGTAAAAGGAAAAATAAATTATTTCTTCTTTCCTTGAGCATTATTTATTTTAGTGTTTTTTTTTTCTTTAACAGCAATTTGTTTGTTTTCCACTATAGCTGAAGTAATTTATTCCCTCACATACCAATGACATACTCTGTCTTGAGAGAAATTTTCATATTTGGTGCTTAGCAAGTTTTTGTGTTTTAGTCACCATTTCGTAGAAAGCGTCATCATCATCAATTGCAGATGTGTTGGGATAATCGTTGACATCTTTTCGTAAAAGTGGTTATTTTTATTACCTCAAGGGTAGCCAAGAGGCAAGCAAAATTCATTCGAATGAAGAAAAAGAGAAACACATACAAAATTACAACAAACATTGGTCTGATGGCTTCTTCCATCTTTCGTGAATAATTCCATTCCATTCGCGATAAGCTGAGCTGAGGTGGTAGGTAGATAGGGACTGCCAGCATAAAGAGTTTAATGCCACAAGCAATGAAATCTCAACTGTGTGGTATCCCCTATCCGAACCTCGAGTATTTGTATCCAAATTAATTTCTTCTAATCCTCTGTGGAAGTTAGAGTGTTTACAGTCAACGCTGCTGCCTCATGGCGACTGTTAACGTTGCATGCTCCCTACGGTCTATGCGATAATAACAAAACAAATGCCATGACAGTCTTTAGTTGTGAACTTAGTAATCACCGTTAGCAATCTCTGGTGGAATTATCTACTTAATAACCCACTTCTAAAGAAACAATGAAAAAATCAGCTAGTAAAGCGTAAACTGAACATAGTAAAATGAAAAACGTCATTTGACGATAAGAGCAACACAACGACATTGTGTAAAAGAAGGATTTTAAAGCTAAAGGAAATATTTTAAAGGAAGCCAACATTTCATCAGCAGTGATGCGAGACGATTTCTTCACGCCATGTCCTCTGCTCTAGGCATTAATTGTTTTTATATGGCGGGTAGTCTGTCGCACGTACAATAGATGCCGAGGAACTGGGTGGGGATGGGCTGGGTGTATAATCGAGGAATGCATATTATGGAAGAAGTTGAAAGGACAAAGCCAGATTCGCCAGCAAAGAATTATTAAGTTGTATATAAATCTTGATTATACAGTTAAGTACCCAATCAGAAAACAGAGATTATTATCAGACATCAAGATTAATACAGCAGGATAAGAGTATCACATTTGTTGTGTTGGTGACACTTATGTGTGCATGTATGTCGATGTGTGTTGGTGTGGTGTTCATAAATCACCATAAAAATGAAATTGAGAAAATATTCATGAATTCGAAATAAGATTTGCATAAAGAGAATATTAATTATTTATGACAAAGAATATTAAGCAGCAAACAGCGAAATGAACAAATTTAATGAAAAAGCTAAGCGAAAACTAGGATAACAGAACACGGACTAAGGAATTTAAGATTCAGCAAAATGAAAAGGAAACTGACAGTTGGGTGCCAAGTAAATAAATGACAAAAAATAGTGCATAAATAAGAGAGAAAATGTATACAAAGAGTTGGAAATAAAAACAATTTCTTTGAATTGAAATCTACCCAAGTAAAAGCACAAAAGTAAATAGAATCGCATTTACACTACAAGATTGCTCAACGACGATAATAAAAAAATTTCAGTTTGAACATTTTAGGTCTAAAAATATAATTTATATTTGTATACGGGTTGGTAACATTTTGGGCAGCATAGAATTCGCTACGAATAGATAATTTATGCAGATGGATTTTTTTTACAGATACAGAATAAAATTAAGGATAATGTAATGATTTTGACCCAAATTTCGTTCGGCTTGCTTCAAATTGACAAATATGATTATTATATTATTATTTTCTACATTTTGACATCATTATGGAAGAATCAGCTTCGTTGCCTTTATACTTGCAGATTTCCAGATGTAGGGTATAATCCAATGTGATGTAAAATGCGAAAAACACAGATTGTTGGTGTTCAAACGGGGTTTGAACAGTAGAAGTCTACAATTTGAAATTGTACCGAATTCAATAACCAGTGTAAGATTCAGCAACAATCAAACGGGTTGAACCAATTGAAACAATAGGAGACATTCTAACATTAATTCAGATTTCAGGGGACCCCCCATTCTAGAGGTCATTTTTTTTTATTTAATTCGATTCTACACTAATTTAAGAATGTCTCTACAAAATTTTAAGTGAAAATCTCAAGAACTCTTGAAGATATAGCTGATTTATTGTGTCAGCATCAAGTGACGGCTAAAGGGCTTCTCAAACTTTAAACGCGTTTTTCTCTTTTGCGAATGGCGGACACGATAACTCAAAAACTAATAACCCAATCGATTCCAAATTTTTACACGTTTCTCTGTGAGTGTATAGCTATCGTATGAACTAGGATAAAGCCAATCGGAAAAGATCTTCCTTATTTTTTAACTTGTTTTTTTGTCAAAAATCGGCGATTTTCCAAAAATATTTTTTCAAAGGTCCGCCATTTTGTTAATTTTAAAGCGAAGTCAATAATCCTAGTTCATGTACTCTTTCTAACACCGTTGGAATTTTCGGATTCCGATGTTCCAGTGAGGAGTTAGCATGCCCGTCATCAAAAATAAGGACTTTTCTTTAATTGCAAAAAACAACAACAAAGCAATAACAAAAATTTTTTGTAAATTATTTTTCTTCTCTTTTAAATGTTTACATATATATGTGCAAAGTTACAAACCTTAAAAAGCATTGGTATTGATTTACCAGCCCATTGAAAATCTTGAAAAATTAAAATCGAGAATGGGTGGGTTTCCCTTAATATAAGTTTAAACCAGTGAACGGGGAAGTATAGTCGGACGGGGCCGATCATCTGATACCCTACACAACTGCCATAGAACTCATACTTTCTGCGGATCTATATTCCAAACCTGGGCATTAATTATTTCGCTATATTTGACCAATTTGAGGTCAACAGCTACACCTTTTTACCTTAACATCTTTTACGAACCTTTATTTCCGTGGTGAATGTAGACGCTATAACGCGCCTTTTACATAGAAAGGCTTTGTTTGACTTGACCCACTAAATATTGACAGATCATTAGCAAAATAGCTCTTCCAATTATTTGGCCTGATTCCCTTCCCCGTGTGTTGTGTTGTGATGGTCGACTTATAATTTTGGTCTATATAGCGACTAGAAGAACACATACAAAATTAAGTTTTCGGTACATTTCATCCTCTAAATATCATCCGATCTTTACCGAAAATTATACGCTTCGTCCTTCACAAAACAGGAGGAGACGATCGGTATACTTAAAGGTGAGTCTAAGACCAATAATTCGCGGCGTTACAAACTCTTGGGGCTGCACAAAGCTATAATACCCTGATAGTTGTGTAGGGTATAAAAAATTATTACGATGAATCGAATTTAAGTGCTTTCAACGTTTTTACTCTTTGCCGGATCCAAATTGCGCTAGGTTTTTTATACCTTTCACCACTCTGTGGTACTGGGTATTATGTATTTGTGCATATGTTTGTAACAGGCAAAAATAATCGAGATATACCATGGTTCCTTTTAAGAATATGCATAGAATCACTTTCTGAGTCGATTTATGCATGTCCGTCTGTCCGTCCATGTATTTTTGTGAACAAAGTAGAGGTCGCATTTATGATCCGATTTGGATGAAATTTGGCACATGTCACTTATTTGGCCCAAGGACGAACTCTATTGAAATTGGAGAAAATCGGTTCAGATTTAGATATACCTCCCATATATAGTTTCGTCCTATTTAATGTAAATGGGGTACCAAAGTCTCTATATATCTTTCGATTTCCACGAAATTTGGTATAGCCTACTGATTTAAGTCTAGAATGATGTGTGCTAAGTTTCGTGAAAATCGGTTCAGATTTAGATATAGCTCCCATATATAGTTTCGCCCGATTTTAGTTAAATGGTGCACAAAAGTCCCTGAAAATCATTTGATTTGTACGAAATTCGTTAGAGTCTATTAAATTAGGTCTAGAATGATGTGTGCTAAGTTTCGTGAAAATCGGTTTAGATTTACAAATAGCTCCCATATATAGTTTCTCCCGATTTTAGGTAAATGGTGCACCAAAGTCCCCGAAAATCATTTGATTTGCACGAATTGTGACATGAATTAAGTCTAGAATGATGTGTACACCTCCTATATATATTTTCCTCCGATTTTAAGTAAATTGTGCTGTGAAAATCCACAACGTACTGAAATTAATATAAATTAATCTGTTTAGGAGACGAGAGAGTTGATTAGAGGGAGATTGGCAACAACAATGCACGTTCTTATACGGCTCGTGCGGACCAAATGTTTAGGCGAGGGGTCTGATCTACTCCTCGCCGTGGTGTGTGTGTTGGTTGGGGGTGATCAATGATTAACTCAAGGGAGCGGGGTGATGCGACAACAAGATAACTCCCAAGCAATTAATGGTGTATGAAATAGAAAGAAATGCAAAAAATAAAATAAAACACAAGAGTTACTAATATAATATTCTATGTATCTTGGATTTATTCGTGGTTCTTTCTTTTCGAGAGTAACAACAAAATTACCTTTGTAATTTGGGGTGGCGACTGAGGCCATAATAACGCGTAGACGTTATGCTTAGACAAGTTAACTCTAAGGAGGTTGGTCGACAAGTTAACTCTAAGGAGGTTGGTCGACAAGTTAACTCTAAGGAGGTTAAACGACAAGTGAACGCTGTGGTTCATGCAATCACAGAGGATCGCGGTGATCGCTGAGGATCGATTGTCGTTTACTACTACATTAACATATTCCAATGGGAGAAAAGTGTCGAGCAAGCAGAGCAAACCAGCAACAATCACCGCTCGGTGGCATCTGCACTCTACGGTCTCCGCTGAGGGAACTTGCAGAGGAAATGCCCGTGGTGTCAATCATTTGACTGAGCTCGGGAAGTTGAGTCAGAACGTATCAAACTTATACATAATCTGTGGCAAGTTTGCTTCAAATCGGTTCAGATATAGATATATCGTAGCTTCCATATATAATTTCGACTTATTTATGTTAATTGTACACCAAATAATCAATAGGTGTCTGATTGAGATTAAATTTTAAACGGTGCAGCATACCGAATAGCGTGTGTCAAGTTTGCTTTAAATCGATTTACACAAATATGTCCCACTGTGCGCAAATGACTCTAAACTTGTCCAAATGAAATGAAATTTAGCATAGGTTCCAGAAAGACATAAAATTCACATATCTAAGTTCGTTCAATTTCATGTCAAAATTCCTTCTAAAAGGCGGACCAGTCCGACATTACTACTTTCTTTACTGGTTTTAATGTAATTTTGTAGAATATACCCGGAAGAAAAGTGGTCGGAACCGATATTTTGATGATGCACAATTAATGTTAATATTGAGGATAAAAAACGCCTCTTAAATTTTGTTGAAATCGGCGTAAATCTAGGTATAGCCTCCGTAATTTGGTATATTTGGCCACAAATATAATTTTAGATTCGCCTATGCGGATCTCAAAGATACAACTAATCATTCTTCACTTTCTTTACTGGTTTTAATGTAATTTTGTGGGCGAAGTACAATATAGCCAGTCGGAAGAAAGCCAGTGGATCGATTCAAATTGTCGGAACCGATATTTTGATGATGCACAATTAATGTTAATATTGAGGATAAAAAACGCCTCTTAAATTTTGTTGAAATCGGCGTAAATCTAGGTATAGCCTCCGTAATTTGGTATATTTGGCCACAAATATAATTTTAGATTCGCCTATACGGATCTCAAAGATACAACTAATCATTCTTCAATGATTCCTTACTATCTAAATTAGTGTTCTATATGATTGTGTGCCACATATGTGTCCATAACTCTCTATAAGATGATATAAATATACATCATTCTTATAAATACGTAACGATCCAAGCACTTAGAAAAATTAACCGCTATATTATTTTATGAATTTCACACAATTCTCTCCAATGGATGAGAAATATTTTATCAACATACAGTTTTATGGGTTATACTATGACAATTTTTTGCAACATACTCGTATCCAGTTAGCAGTTACGTAAAGATGGTGTTTCAGATGAAAAACATTCGTATACTCGTATAAACATTTTGTTGAGCATTTCTTGGATTTTTTTCCCTACCAGTTTGACGTCACTTCACTTTTTTCTACATTTAGTTTAGGTAAAAAATAAAATACAATAAAAACGTTTTTTTCATTTTCTGGGAAATACTTTTCCAGCAAAAAGCACACACACTCATACCGTTTAGAGAGTTTTTTTTGCCAGGTGCCTAATCAAGTGAATACATTCCGACACGTTAGTTATTGGGGCGTACAGCAGCATCCTTATCTGTGGCAATAAAAGGAATACCAACAACAATTACGATTAGTCGCTCCTGTATCCGAGTATCGCCTTTATGTAAATGTGGAAAATTATTCTGCTTTCATTCGTTGTAATTGGACAATTTAAATGCAAACTCAAATTGAATTGCAACTAAAAAGAGGAAAAACCAACAGCCATTAAACAACATTCACGTGTCAGTATTGTTGGATACTCGTACAACCAAAAAGCATGGAAACATTTACCATTTGTGTGCTTGTAGCATTATTTGATTTTATTGAATGTGGCAAATCCCATCGGAAGCTATTTCTTTGCAGAAGTAAACATGTTCACGTTATCTGGACATACGAATACCAATGTCCGTTGGGTATTAATTATTTCAAAATTATTGAATTGTGATTTAGATGTTGTTTTCTTACATCATTGGAAATACACAGGGGTTTGTTGTAGAATTTCTTATGGAAATCTGATCAGAGATTACGATTATTTTTGTACAGATTTGGATTGTAATAATTTTTGACTTGTTTTGTATAAATACAAATTGTACACATCCATATTGTCAGACTATTATAAGGTTTATTGAGTTTTTCACAATTCTGTGCGCTTTTGAGGAAATGCTTCTCGTAAACGGTGTCTAATTTCAAGTTAGTTTTTCTTATTGACCCTACCTTGAGGATTCATAATGCACCACGCCATTGCTGTAGGAGAAAACAGCGAGCAAAACCTTCACGTTTTACCGAACTTGACGCCCTCTTTCGTCATCTACTCGGTCTTTCTTAAACTTGAACTTGTGTTCGACGCATAGTTTATGTTTATGTTTTTGTCGTCTTTGTGCATATGTTTGTAACAGGCAAAAGAATCGAGATAGACCCATGGTTCCTTTTGATAATATGCATATAAAAACACTTTCTGAGTCGATTTACGTATGTCCGTCTGTCCGTCCGTCCATGTATTTTTGTGAACAATGAACAGGTCGCATTTATGAAATTTGGCACAGTTTACTTATTAGGCCCAAGGACGAACGCTATTGAAATTGGAGAAAATCAGTTTAGATTTAGATATAGCTCCTATATATAGTTTCCTCAGATTTTATGTGAATGATGCACCAAACTCGCAATGTTTGTCCGATTGGGACAAAATTTTGCATAGCGAATACAATTGAGGAAAAAATTATGTGTGGTAAGGTTTGTTGAAATCGGTTCAGATTTTGATATAGCTCTTATATATATTTTCGTTCGATATTATGTAAATGGTGCACCGAAGGGCCTATGTTTGAATATAGAGTGTAGAGTGATGTATGCAAGGATTGCTCATTAGGTCCATGTGTTTATATATAGCTCTCATACATAATTCTACTCGATTTCATACAAATGGTACACCAAAGAATACATGTCTGCCCGTTTGACATTAAATTTTTCATTGATTTCAGAATGGTATGTGTATGGGGTTTATTTCAATTGGTTCATATATATAGATATCTCACTCAATTTCGCCCGGTTCAATCTCAATGGTCCTCCAAATATTCTATGTCTGTTTTATCTACAGGATATTGTAGATATTATGGTACCTCCCTATATGAGGATTTTTGACAAATTTTCAATCAAAGTGTCTTTAATTTGTTAGTTTGGATTTTCATACTGTATCAGATACCAATATTGATCTCCGTTTTATTATAGCCCCATATAACGGTAGCTCCCATATTAGATATTTTAAGAATTTCAATTATCTTTTTTCACGTATTTTTCGGTATGTTCAATATCCTATGATAACATGAGTTTTTCCTAGGATCCCCCATTTATTTTAGATATTTTGATTGACATCCTCATGGTGCAGGATATAAAAAGTTAGGCCGCATCGAACTTAATATCGTTTTAACTTGTTTTGTTTTTATTTAATTGTTCATCAATTTTAATTCAGATGAAAATATTATATATTTAGATTTACACCGGCTCAGTAAATATGAATGGAAACAATTAGTAATGCGCTAGTAGCGTCTTTCTCTGATACAAAATATCAATATCATTTACTTATACTAATTAATGATTAGGAAATTAATGAAATTTATTGAAGTATTAAACCATTGGTCATCTGTTGATTTTTTCTACATTTTACACACACATACATATGTCTATAGCCAAAACGTAGTAGGTAGTGCCCGCCAGAAATGTGATGTTCACATGTTTTTAGGCAATTGCGACGACCATTTGGTTTTCGAGACCTCGAATTCAATTATCATGATTAAATATTGTAGGTTATTGTAATAATTAATACCAACAGCGATGGAATCGTTCGGCCATGAAAACTGGTGGGTGCGTGTGTTCCTAATTACAATAACGATGACTATGGTGGTGAAATGTCGGTTAGATTCCTGTCGAAACGAACCGGAAACACATTCACCCAGCCAAATTGACATTTTTTGTGAGGCACCATCACCAGAATCCATCGATGTTTGCCACAATGCCATTACTCTGGCTAATGAAGCCAAACTGACAAACGATGTCAATGTTCTGTGCCAATTGTCTTCAACCAAGTCCTTTGTAATTAAAAACGTTACAACAACATATCCATTGATGTTGAAAACAAACATGAATCATATCCATCGTGTTGGTAATACGATATACAGTACAGAGTAAAATCAACTACCAATAATAATGAAGCATACAATTTCTGAGTATTTCTGAAGGTCCCATAGAAAAAGGTTTTCATCATAAAATATATTAATTGTTCCATTTGTTACACATTAAAATTCGCTTCGTATAATTCATGTATAATATTTGTAGATATATAATTGAGAAATTACGACAGAACCCGAAATATTCAAGATAGATATTTATTGGTATGCCGAATTTTTATATTAGAAATTGATTTCTAACTTACAACATCTTTAAAGAAAGACTTCAGGTTCTGTATAATGCAATTTATTTTTTATACACCTCATCATACTGTTGTATAGTACGTTGTGCAAATTAAAATCGGACGAAAATATATATGCAAACTATATCCAAATATGAACCGATTTCAACGAAACTTGTCACAGGTTAGGCTATACTAATTTCAGTACGTTTTGCTCCTATCAGCCATATATTGGTTCCTTGGTGCGTCAATTACTTAAAATCAATCTATAATATAATATAATAATATAAGAACTTTGGTAAATTATTTTGATTAAATCGGACAAAAATATAAATATCTAGATCTGAATCGATTTTCACGAAACTCAGCACACATCATTCCAGCATCAACTCAGTACGTTATGCCAAATGTCGTGCAAATCGAAAGATATATGTGGTGCACCATTTACATTCAATCGGACGAAAATATATATGGGGCTGTATTTAAATCTTTACAAATTTTCACGAAACTTGGCAGACATCACTCTAGGCTCAATTCACTACTTTATGCCAAATTTCGTGCAAATTGAGAGATATATGGGGACTTTGGTGCACCATTTACATGAAATCGGACGAAACTAAATATGGGAGGTATATCTAAATCTGGACCGATTTTCACGAAACTTGGCAGACATAATTCTAGGCTCAATTCAGTACGTTATACCAAATTTCGTGCAAATCGAAAGATATATAGGGACTTTGGTACACCATTTACATTAAATCGGACGAAAATATATATGGGAGCTATATCTAAATCTGAAGCGATTTTTCGCAATTTCAATAGGGTTCGTCCTTGGGCCAAACAATTGAGCTGTGCAAAATTTCATCCAATTCGGATCATAAATGCGACCTGTACTATGTTTACAATTTAACATGGACAGACAGACGGACGGACATGCATAAATCGACTTGAAAAGTGATTCTATGCATATTCTCAAAAGGAACCATGTGTCTATCTCATTTTCTTTCGTTTCGTTTACAAATATATGGGTAATGCGTTAAAAATAATTTTAAAATAGCTCATGCTGAAAGCACTCCCGTTGTGACATATGTTGAAACAGAATGGAAAAAATGGACTTGGCAGAATAAGCTTACTTTTAAATTGTATGACATAGCTTTGGATGCAACTATTTAATGTTGACACTGAGACGGAGTAAAAAAAAAACCAATTCATCACTCCCTTACCGATTTCAATAACAGATTATTGTTTACACAAAAACCCATTATTATATAAATGTTGTACGTGAATGAAATAATATTTTTCTGTTGCACAATCGGCTTATCGTTATATTATATAAAAAATTCTTTATTTGGTCGATTCGCTGTTTTTTTTTATTGTATGCAGCTCAAAAAAAGTGTTGGCGCCATTTGCTTTAGACATGCAGAAAAAACACAATGGAATGGAATGTTCATTTCAATCTATGATTTAATATGGCAACAACAAAAATGCTCATTGTTTTTCGGTGCGGTAGGGTGTGGATAACAAACTACCATCACCATCGAGAAAACAAAAGAAAACTACAACACATCCTTTACAGAATGCAGTTCAAATTGTGCAATTACAAGCCCATTTTTTCCCTCAAATTTTCCATTTCGTATTACTCTTCCATTCCATTTGTCCCATTCGTGAAGGTTTGTTTGTTTATGTATGTAAGTTTGTGCTTGTGTGTGTGTGTTCGAATGAGAAATGGAAAAGTGTGCCAATAGTAAATGGCATTCATATCTCACCCACATTATGGCATTCGCTACAATGCGTCGTCAACCTGGTGCCAGAGAACTGGCTGTGTCTATGCCAGAGAACTGGCTGTGTCTGCAGAAGTAAAGGCTTGCACATCCCTGCCAGGACACCACGACCATTGCCATGGCATTATCTTGTTGTTTACGTGTCTATCTTGTTCGCATTATTATAGCCTAACAGACCCAGACACAGTGTTTGTCTTGTGTTTATCGATTCTTGAGTTTGCTGGCATTGGACTAGGGCGACAACAGGATGTTGTTACACCCTTCTGCGTCACGGCACTGCGATGTCGGAAATAAAGCTCGACTAGTTATCGACATTTGGCATTGAAGAAAATTGCCATGTATTGATGATGTCTTGTGCAAGGTAAATCAAATAAGATGATAGATTACAGTACACCGTAATATCATCGATCACGAGGAGTATTTATAAGAGTGACGTCTCATGTGTTACGTTGAATCATGTTTCATGTTGATAAAAAATAATAAATGGCAAACGTTTAAGGATGATGTGATTGATACGATGCGTTGGTCCTAAATAAACACCTATTTAATTTTGTATGATTTTTAAGAAGAGTTTTTGTGTTTTATTTTTTTTTCTAAAATCGAAAACAGAGCTTGGGGGAATAGTTGTTGTTGGGATTGTTTCAAGCTATAACTAATGGGAGAATTGTCCGTAACTAATCAATCTATCAAACAACCTTATAATGTTTCATATTCCAGTAAATGATGCTGCATGTGTATATATTATATATATGGATTTTTATATTCCCCACCATAATTGCAAGACTAGAAACAGTACATAGATAGAACGTTTCGACCGGTCCGCTGGTGAGGAATAGGACAGTTTATGATCCTTTTGAAATATTGGTCATATGGTGAACTAACAGTGAACAGGTGGTAAAATTACGATATGCCAAGTATATTCCAAATCGAGGACTTACTTAGAATAGATTTTTATACCCTTCACAACCGGGTATTATGTTTATATTTTCGAAACATCCAAAATAAAGCTACTTGTGAGAATATGCATTTAATCACTTTCAGAGTTGATTATGTATGTCCGTGGGTCCGTCTGTTGATATAAAATCTTAAACAAATATAATATAAAATCCAAACATTTGAATTCCTCAAATAGTCAGCGCAAACACCGCTGACTAGCGCTTCTAAAGGTAAGACTGTGAGTAAAAGAGCGCCAATTAACATGAATGGACTCTGGCAGAGTCCATAGTAGGAAATAACAAAATCCTAGATGAATCAACAATTGGTGGAGAATATGCCAAGGCCATATTTATCTATATATAAAAGAGTTGCGTTATAAGTGACTGACTGATCATCAACGCCCAGCCGAAACGGCTAAAGCTAGAAACATGAAATTTGGCATGTAGGTGGGGTTTGGTGCGTAGGCGTGTAAGGCGGGGTTTTTGGAAATTCGTACTAAAAGGTACTAAAAAGTACTAAAAACTGTATTACGCGGGAACGGTTAGATGTAGAACTTTTAAATTTGGCAAGTAGCTTTGTCTAGGACGAGCAAAGTGGAATGTGTGAAAAAATTTTGGAATTTAGTACTAAGAGGTACTAAAAAGTACTAAACATTATATTTGAATGGAATTGGTAGAGAAACACATCTGAAAATGGTACTAAAAAGTACTAAAACTTTATTACGCCGGAACGGTTGGAAGTAGAACTCTGAAATTTTGTATGCAGCTTTGTCAATGATAAACAAATCAGAATGTGTGAAAAAAATTTGGAATTTAATAACAAGAAGTACTAAAAAGTACTAAACATTATATTTGAATTATATTTGCACGTTATTCTATTTGTAAGAGCTTAAGCTCCATACAAAGTTTCAGATATGTAGAGAGCAAAAATATTTTTTAGAAATTAGTTCTAAAATGATACTAAATAGTACTAAAAATTGTTTACGCCGGAATGGTTGGAAGTACAACTCTGACACTTGGTATGCAGCTTTCTCAATGATAAGCAAATCAGAATGTGCGAACAAATTTTGGAAATTAGTACTAAAGGTACTAAATACTACTCAACAATGGAACAGGTAGGGACAGATATCTGAAATTTGGTGTGGAGGTTAAGAATGATGTCCAAAAATATTTATTAGAAATTAGTACTAAAGTGATACTAGGTAGTACTAAAAACTGTATTACGCCGGAACGGTTGGAACTACAACTCGGAAATTTGTTATACAGATTTGTCAATGATAAACAAATCAGAATGTGCGAACAAATTTTGAAAATTAGTATTCAAGTTGATATCTTTCTGAAATTTTGTAACTTAAGCTATTAAAAATAGAAAAATGGACAAACATATTATTTTTTGAAATTGGTTCTATAGTATTTTAAAAAGTTGTGAAACTTCGCATATAGCTTGAACTATTACAAATAGAATACTATACATAAATTTTTTGGAATTTAGTACTGAAGAGGTGATAAAAAGTACTAAATAATAAAATACAATGGAACTGGTAGAAATAGAAATCTGAAATTTAGTATGTAGCTTACTCTATTGCAAATAATATGCAATGCATAATTCATTTGAAATTAGTTCCAAATACTGTAGTATAATGGAACCGAAAGTAATTGAAATCTAGAACGCGGTACATAGATTTAACTATTACAAATACTATCCTATACAGTAATATATTTTTGCAATTAGTACTAAATGGTACAACATATTAACTTATAATGGAAAAGCTAGATATTGAAATCTGAAATGTAGTATGTAGCTTAACTATTAAATTAATATTTTTAGAAAATTGTACTTAGAGTACAAAAATGTCCAACTCTTAGTTCAAATAAGCGGTTTGTTTTATTAAAAATTCGTACTAAGTGACTCCAAAAATACTGCACTGTATGAGAAAAAGTATAATTCTAAAATTCTGTATGTAGTTTTGTATATTATAAACAAATAAATAGAAAACAAATACTAACACATTGTATATGGCGGCACGGGTGTATATAGAATTTGGGTACAAAGCTTTTTTCTATGAAAAACAATGCTTTTCGCTATTTTGTTTGACATTTGTACTTAAAGTACAAATTAAAAAAGTTGTTTTTGAACATTTTTAGTATAAAGTACTAATTAGGAAAGTTTACAGACAGATATCCGAATTTTAGTATTTATCTTTGACTATGGCAAAAAATATGTTTTATGGAAAAAATTTCTGAACGTATTTATTAAAAATTACTAACGGTTATATGAAATATAGTTTCCAATCCCGCATGGATCTATACCGCAGCGAATGAATACGCGCATTTTGCTCAAAACTTCCAATGTGGTATACAACGAACGAGACTTCATATACAAATAAGTGCAACTATGGAAACAAGCCGCTGAACACCACAAGTACTTAAGTGTAGGCACTTTTAAACACAAATGTTTCATTGTAATGAATAATGGGCTGGATCTTTATGCGAGGATATACTAAAAATGCCGACATTTTTTCGATTGAGGATTTTGTAAATCGTAATGCACCAGAAATATTAATTACCGAAAGGAACAAAAAAAGGATAAAAACGTATTATGGCACTATTTGAATTGGTCCATCGGGAGGATCGAGAAAATAGTACACTACAGAAAATATAAAAATAACTAAGTTGTACTCGATTTAGTAGGATAGTAGTATCAACGTTTCTCTTCGAAAGAAATGCGGAGTAGGATCTAAGATTAAAAAAAAGATATAAAACCTATAATTAAAATGTTTCAAATTTATACTTAATCCAAAAGTGTATTGTATAGCTAAATTCATGTTTATTTTTTAAATATTAAAAGATTCGCTAACAACGTAGCGGGCCTATGCTAGTCGCGTATAAAAGAGCATAGATTGCAGACACAATATCAAAAATTATATTCTTAAAGTATGGTAAAATGTTTTTTATTAAAAATGTAATATCGCTGGCTTAACTTGTAAAGGCAACAACTCCACATTTCACAATTTTCCGGGAGAGACAAAAAACAAGCAAACTTTCTTTTGAATAAAGATGTTTTAAATGAATTTAATTTCATTTTTGTATCGTATGTGTATTTTATTTGCATGTTTTCATGGACTTAAGTCTTTGACTCTCATTATATTTCTTAATTACTGCGGTAAATGAGTACTTTTATTGATTTTTACATGTTAATATTATTGAAATTGTTTTATTGGAAAATATGAATAGAAACAACTAAAAACTTCTTTATGTTCGGCAGGGCCGAACTTTTTGTTCTCTCCACCTTGAGGTGCACAGTCAAATACTTAAAATCGATCGAATTTTTATATTAGCACCAAATATTTAAAATCTATCGGGATTTTTGCGATCGATTTTAAGCATTTCACTGGCAAATTAATGCCGAGAGAAATTGAAATATGAAACTACAGCCTATTGGAAAATTGGGCACCGAAATCCTCAAATTGTCAAAAATTGGCGGTACAGTTTTAGCAAACAGATATCGCATACAGATATCGATAATTTTATGAAGGAAAATTGGACACCCTATGAAAAGCCAAAATATCAAATTATCATATATTCGGTCGGACTGCTGGTTTTCTTAGTGTGAATGACAATTTTCACGCATACCAACATACCTTAACATCCATATCCTGCCTAGAAAAAAATACCAAATAAAAGAGCACCGCTTTTGAATTCAAAAATTACAACTCGATGTTCAAAACGACAAAAAGCTACTCAACGTTAAAAGGACAACGTAGACCTACATATTGACACAAAATTATTTCTATTGACCCTAGGTAAAGATTTGTTTACTTATCTAATGTACGTACGCACGTTCATACAAACAGATACGAAAAAAACATAAACGTGTAGGTGTTATGGTAAATAACACAATTCTTTGTTAAGTTTTTAAGCACTTGCAGCGATAAATTCTAATCTGTATTTTCTTGTTATTCTTTCATTTTAGATTCCGATAGAAAATTCTCCAATTGGAAATAGTAATTCGCCTGGAAAACCACCCTAACAATTGTCTAGAAGGTAGGTATCCTGAATGACACCATCATCATCTGTGTGCTCGTACACATTCCAAGCTATGAAGGCCATAATAAACGAGACTTGTTTTAATGTCTTTCAGGATTATATGCGAGCAGCAGAGAGCAAACAAACTGGCAACCAACAATTGAACGAAGGAATGCATAAAATGGACTTCTAAATAAGGATAACGTCCGACTCTGATATATGTGTGTTTGTGTTTGTTTCTGTTTGCGTTGGTGTTGGCATTTGTTGCAAGGATACGAACAAAAGAAGCTGCATTGCCGGTTAGACGAAAGACCCTGCCAAACCAATGACTAAGGCAACTGAGAAAAATACAATCGGAGATAAATAAAACGACTAAAACCTACATGAATTTGCTCTTTGACAAAATTTAATGCAGTGGCATTGTCACAAACACCCACACACTCAGACACACATCGACAACATAGTATTAATATTCGAAGGCAACGAGGAGAAACAGGACAGATCAAATATTCAGAAGAAATATGTTGGCTTTTTAGTCCACAGACTCCAGCAATAGATGTCAAAGTTGAACATGCCTCTAATTTGAGGACATTAGAATATAGCAACAAATCGTTTGTATATTCATGTGGCGAAGTTCCACAAATAAAACAAACCCCAACTGAAGGAGGACAGTAAAGGAAAAAGGCAAGGCAGAGGCAACAAGACTGTGATACTTACTCAAGCCCTAAGAAGTCTAAGAAGCGCGCTAGTGAACCACGTGAATTATCTATTTCCATTAGTTGTAGCAAAGCCCAACAAACTCCAATTGCATGCTGCCAGGCAAAGTGTTGGCGCTCAGCACGTAACGGCATAAGGACTTAATGAAATATGGAAATTTTATCCTTTTTCACTTTCAACTGACAGCAACGGTAGAAACACTGACAGAACTTGCACTGTTCCTGGGTCTGTTTAATTTGAGCACCGACGCCGGAGGAAATAACCAATTGAAATTGTAGTCAGTTGGACACGAGTAAAGGTTGAACTTTAACCTAGCATTAAGTAACCCGAAGTGTGTTTAATATTAAAAGTTTTGCACGGGCAGAATAGCGAGCGGAGGTTTCAGTAGACATCGTTTGCCTGCTGAGCTTACAACAACACCAACTATTTGTAAATAGAACTTGTAAAATTGTTTAAACTACACCACAGACAGAGATAAGCTGATGCAGGATACAGTGAGGACAACATTGTGATATTAAAGAAGTTTACAAACGAATGCGACTAACTGAAACTAGTTCCACAGCAAAGGAAATATTTTATGAAAGACTACTTAAAATAGAAAAGAATCACTAACAATAGTAAGGATTCCCGCATAGTCGCACCCCTTCCACTTACATCTCATGTTCCAGAAACGCCACGCGTATTGTTGTATAGTTAATTTATTTGTTTCTCCACCTTCTGGCTACATCGAAACTTCGAACTCATGTTTGACCCCAATGTAACGGATAGTGTTTATCCGTATCATACGCATACACTAGACACATTTCTGCCGCAAACGCCCCTACCTTTGCTGCAACGGCAACAAGTGTTACCGCCGCCCAAACCCGATACAGATTACCTTGGCGAATTCGATTCGGCGCCCATTGACCCCAACGACTTCATCGAAAGCGTTAGTGATGTCAACCATGCTGGCGATCACTTCAATCACTACACTACCGTGTCGGACACCGATTACAATAGCAGCAGCATCTTTGTCACGGCCGCCGACAACTTCACACATCACAGCCTGTATGGCGGTATCAACTATACGAACTCGGATCACCAACAGTATCCCTGTCAGAAGCTGTACAACCCCGAAGACCACGAAACTCTTGTAGAGTTCTGGGTTTGTGGAGTCTGCCTGAATATTGTCGGCATTCTGGGCATTATCGGCAATGTGATTTCGATGATTATATTGTCCCGTCCCCAAATGCGTTCTAGCATTAACTACCTGCTCATTGGCCTAGCTTGCTGTGATACCGTCTTAATTATAACATCGATGCTGCTTTTCGGCATACCGTCCATATATCCGTACACGGGCAACTTCTTCCTCTACTACAACTACATCTTCCCCTACATATCGCCAGTGGTGTTTCCCATAGGCATGATTTCCCAGACGGCCAGTATATACATGACGTTCACGGTAACGCTGGAGCGGTATGTGGCAGTCTGTCATCCGCTAAAGGCCCGGGCATTGTGTACATATGGCAGAGCCAAAATCTATTTCATAGTCTGTGTACTCTTTGCAACGCTGTACAATTTGCCGCGCTTCTGGGAAGTTGTTACGGCGAGCACTAAGTACGACGATATTCCCGATGTCTTGTATTGTGTTCGGCCCTCACGTCTGCGAGCCAACCCCACGTACATCAATCTGTATATAAACTGGTGCTACCTGATAGTAAATTACATTATTCCCTTCCTGACGTTGGCCATACTGAATTGCCTCATTTACCGGCAGGTGAAACGGGCGAATCGAGAACGCCAACGGCTGTCACGCTCTGAGAAACGGGAAATCGGCTTGGCGACCATGTTGCTGTGTGTGGTGGTAGTGTTCTTCGCCTTCAATTTCCTAGCCCTGGTGGTGAATATATCGGAGGCGTTCTACAACTTCATCGACAACTCCCTGACCAAGACGAGCAACCTGCTGGTGACCATCAACAGCAGCTGCAACTTCCTCATCTACGTGATATTCGGCGAGAAGTTCAAGCGTATATTCCTGCTGATTTTTTTCAAGCGCCGCCTCAGCCGCGACCAGCCCGATCTTATACACTACGAAAGTTCAATATCGAACAATGGTGATGGCACTTATAATCATCGGTCTTCGGGGCGCTTCTCTCGTCACGGTACTCAGCGCAGTACCACCACCACGTATTTGGTAACGACATCGGGCAACAGTACACTCAACAATGGTCGCATCATGAAAAGTGCCAGTTCGCCGGGCGTGGTCAAGATCAAACGAGGCCGGGCACCATCACCCGGACCCGTAGTCTACTATCCGGCACGCGAAGTGCAGCGAACCTCGCCGATCATTATGTCGAATAATAATTCGCCTTTAGGTTGTGATTGGATGGAAACTAAAAGTGCACAGATGACGTCAGGCTTCTGAGTTTCTCCATGCATGATGTTCAGTCTCGCAGATATTTACAACTACGAGTGCCTCGATTTACACGATATGAACTGTAAACACTACATCTGAACGAGAGACAGAGACAGAGAGAGAGAGAGAGAGCCCAGAAGGAACTCCAAACGCATTTGGAGCATCCATAGTAGATGGAACACTCGAGCACACACTTTTGATGTGTGGCCCAGATATCGACATATTTTTTTTGTCTAAAGTTATGAATATTTACAGAATAGCTTTAATGAATATCATAGATATAGTCCCATGAAATATATAGTTCCAAACTTGAAAGAATTTTCCTAAATCTAAGTCGATTAATTAATTAAAAAATAAAATGTTGTCCTTATTGTATATACTCGTATGATGTAAATTAAATTGTGTTGAAGTTATGTTCAGTTATGTTTAGCTTAATTACATTTACAACACTTAAATTTTAGTTATAAATAATTAAATTTTGGTAGCATCTATTTATGGATATTTTAAATTCATGGAAACATAAACTAGACTGATTACCTTCGAGTTTTGTTGTTGTTTTATTTTAATTTATTTTTCGTTCGTTAGCTTGTGGTATATGGTATATGTAGTTTAATATTACAAAAGAGATCTGATACTACGTTTTATCCGATTTCATAGCAAGTAATGTAGGGGTAAAGGAGTAGTCATCTGTGTCTAGTGGCTATATTCGACAGTGGTTTGCTTTTTGAAACGTAAAATGATTAAATGATGCACAGACGTGTGTATTTTCAGCAAAATGTCATTTTATGAATACTTTGGTATTATATAATGCATTTTATTTTAAAAGGAAAGGTATTTAAGAATTGAAAAATGGTTTTACTCTAAAGAAGTCCTCTAATCTCCGATACCATTTTGTAGTTTTAAAT